>NW_004524621.1:4147108-4202833 GCF_000260255.1 Octodon degus | reverse complement strand
GAGGAGGAGGAGGAGGAAGAGGAGGAGAAAAAGAAAAGAAACACAATAGAAAAGAGAATCAGTGAGCTAGGAACATGCGAAAACCATAAGAAGGAAACCTCAACACCTGCCAAGTTCAAGAGTGGGCAAGAACAGGCAAAGCTCCTGACCACCCCCTGGCAGTGACACTTCTCGGAGGTGTCCCAGGGCACGAAACTGAGGCTCACGGGCCCCTCCCATCCTCCTGGGAAAATCAGGGCTCACAACAGATGCTGTGTGCTCAGGGGGGGACATGGTAGAGCCTGCAGCCAGGCACAGCTCAGCAGCGGTCACCTAGGCCAGTGGTGTGACTAGGGGTCCCCTCACCCCTGGTGTCTGTGCATGTGCAGCAGTGAGCCATAGACAGGGCAGAGGTCCAACACTCAATACCAGAGGGAGGACACATTGGACTCCTTAAAGTAAAACATGCAGGACCTCCACAGTTTAATAACTACATACATTTTATAATCTTCATAAACGTGGCCATTCCTACTCCATTTTCTACCCCAAATTCAAACAGGAAATACATGGGGAGCTAATTACTTTGACAGACACTAAGACTGGCAGTCATGGATAGAACCCCAGGGGTTACTCTGTCTGCAGCCACACATGAAAATCAATGGTTGGGACCGGAGAGATAGCTTTGGCAAGCACAGGGACCAGGGTCTGATCCCCTGCCCTGCATACCGCACCAGCTCTGCCCATGGGGCATGCTGAGCCAGCTACTGAGTCCAGGTGTGGTGGTACATGCCTGTAATCCCAGCACTGGGGAAGCTGAAAACAGGAGGATCCCTATGAGTCTGAGCTGCACAGTGAGACCCTGTACCAAATACATAAATAAGAAAAAAGAAAAAGAAAGGTGATGGCAACATCCAGAGATTCTGCCGCTGTGCAGTGCTATGGTGCAGCGCCCCCTCCCTGCATGGTCCTCCAGACACAGCTTCGCCTCCTACCCAGCCTTGGAGGGCTCACGTGGTGCTCACTCAGTTCTCCTGTGAAAGCTACTTTAGCAGAGAGGCCTGCTAAGTCAGTCCATCTCCCACCCACCACAGGACCATCCTGTGGCGTGCCTCAGCAAGAGTGCTGTTGGGTCAGTTTCTCTGGGACCCCCCCCATCAGTGTCACCTCTCAGTGATTTCCCACCCACTGACACTGTGCTCCTAGGCAGTGAAACCCTGCGTTCCCTTCTGCAGGCAGAGTCAGAACAATCTCTCTCTCCCCCACTGCAGAGATGGTCCTCAAAACTCAAACCTTCCTTCCTTGGCCTTAACCATAGTCACTGAGTCATGTTTCTTTAACATCTCCCTCACTGAGAGCTGTTCTCCATGCTTCCAGGGTGAGGCTAATGCAACCAAGGAATAGTTTAAGACATGCTTTTGGGAGTCATCCTCCACAAAGCCATGTTCCCACTAAGGGCCCATGAGCTAGCAGGCGGCCCTGGGCTCTGCAGAGAGCCACATGGAGCTGGATTCTTTTCATGCCATTCATCCCGGAGCTCTGCAAGGGCAGGCAGGGTGCTCGTGACCCTCTGGGTGCAGACCCAAGCTCTGCTACTTGGGAGCCACAATCCAGAGGAAGTCTGTACCTGTCCTGGCCTCTGGGGCACCAGGGAGTTCATCTGAGCAAAGTGCCTGCCATGCAGAAAGCCGGGCCCCCATTTCTGGGACACCAAAGCAGTCACTAAGCTGAGCAATGTTTAACCTCCTGCCAAGGAATAGGGGCCTGGCCTGTGCATTTCCACATCACATTTGCTAAGTGCTCCTGAGCCCCAACACAAAGTCCACTGTTTCCAGAGTCCACGGGACCCAAATACCACAGACACTGCTGCAAAACTTAATACCTAATGAATCATTAAACCAGTGAGGCAGAAAAAAACCCAAATACCTTGTGATGAACAAAACTATGAGTGAAACTCTGAACATGTCACCGTAAAAATGAGCCACACCATTTATTTACTCTTTGTGTGCAGGGAAATTAGTAGAACCAAGTCATGTTGAGAGCCCTGAGACTATTTTTAAGATGAATAACAAAGCCAACAGGTTTCTGGGGAGAAGGAGAGAAAACCAGCTGAGGTCCAGGGGTAACACATTTGGATCGGTGTGGCAGTCACAAGTTGATACCCTTCCCTAGGTCTGTTTGGGTCAGGTGGACCCTAAGGGTGGACACACACCGGTGTAACAAATCTTGCTCCCCGGGTCACCAGCAAAAGTGAGCACTGCCCAGCCAAGATGACTTTTGGCAGAGTCCTGCCTGGGCAAACAGCTGCTCGCCCCCTCTGGTTTCCCTGCTCCCTGTGGCAGCGCTTCCGACTCCAGGCCACTCCTGGCCAGCTCACCAGTTACAGCTTGAGCTGAGGTTTCAGGAAATGAAAATTCAATCCCACTGGCAGCTTTCCCAATGGAGGAGCCCTCTGAAAGGAACAGCAGCTCAGTGCTCAACACCCATGCTTGCTATTCATCCGAGATCCCTAACAGCGGGAAAGAAGGAAGCCGGGAAGGGAAGGAACGCTTGAGAACCACCGATGGGAATTGTCAAAGAAAAGCCACAGGACCTGGAAGCTGGTCCCATGTGATCCTATCGCCCCAGCCATTCTGCAGCCCACAGTAGGATGGTGCCCTGCTCAGTAACATGGGCTTCGGGCAGAAGCTGAGGGTACTGCCTGGGGCTTCCTACAGCCCCAAGGAAAGGAAGGGGGTCCCCACTCTGGGACTGGGAAGGGTGTGGCCGGCAAGACCCCAGAACCCACATCCTGATCCATGCATCTCTGAGCAGGTGCTCCCAAGTCACATGGGATCCCAAACCATCTGATCCAGTTTCTGAAAGCAGCAAGACGCAGCCCTGGCACTTCAGCCTGTCTCGGGCTGTTTTCTCAGAAAGCCAAACTCCCCATCAGGCACCCACCTGGCCACCATGCACTGGTGTAATGCTGCAGAATTTCATCCCTGTCTCTGGAAATAGTAAGGTTGTTTCAAAACAAGAACAGTTTCATCTTAGAGTTTCTCTCCTCTGGAGCCCTCGGAGCATGTGTTGGCAGGAGGCTTATTTGAAAATGACAGCAACAATGTGGACAAAGTCAAGTTCACAGGTGCCCATGCCTGTTTTGGGGTCAGGGGTATATCAAAGTACCCATGGCCACACATGCACCTTGAGGCCCCATGGCATTCTGAGCAAAGTCCCCTTTGCTGGAGATGCAAGGGCCTGGTGCCCACACCCCTTCTTCAGCCTCAAAGGCTGTATCATGACCATCGGCTAGCACCCTGCATCTGAGGAACAAAGGCAAAAAGAACCAAGCAAAAAAATCTCATGGTATAAAATGTTCCTCCTCAAGGTTTGGTGTAATTAATTGGAAATTAGAAGATGAAAGAGCTGCCAGTCCTAGCACCACATGAACAAGTTAGCAAGGAGAAGCCCACCAGATAAATGGCCATCATGGATTGAGGGGAGAAAAAATGGGAGGGAGATATAGAGAAAGAGACAGAGAGAGAGACACACAGAGAGAGACAGAGAGAGTCTAACTCTGACGCCTTCCCTATAACACCCAAGTTTCTCTCTGTGAATACGTCATTATCCCAAGGAGACTACGAACTTTTCAGGGCAGGAACAAGATCTGGTCTTCTATTTTTTAGCTAGCTTTATACCATATAAAGAAAGCATTCAAATATTTCTGAGTCCCAAAGGTCTAATGAGGAACATGAAATTGAACAAGAGATGGGAAGCCTACACCTGTATGTCACCAGCCTCCCAAGCCGTGGCAGTGGGCAGACACAGGCATGCACATCTAGCACAACAGTAGGACCCTTGGCACTGTGCACAAGCCACTGGCTATGGCTACAGGGCTTGCCCCGGGTGACTTGACAACACTGACACTAGGTAGGTAGGGTGGTTGTAAGGGTTAAACAAGAAAGTGAGTTCCAAGGCACTGTGATCACACATTTCATTGTGATAACACCATGGCCAGGGGGGCTTTTCTCCCCAAATCTAAGGGCCAGCCCCTTGGAAAAGGGACTCCGCATAGTCTATGCAAATCCTAACGTTAGTATAGTATCAGTGACCAGAATGAACAGAAATGCAGGCTTGGATTCAAATCAGGGAAAACAAATTTCCAACAACTAGAGAGTTCAGGGCAGGCATGGTGGTGCACACCTGTAATCCCAGCACTCGGGAGCCTGAGTCAGAAAGATTGCCACCATTTCTAGGCCAGCCTGGGCTATAAAATGAGTTCAAGGCCATTCTGAGCTGCATAGAGAATCCCTGTCTCAAAAAAGACACAGAAAAAAGGAGAGGGAGGGAGGGAGAGAGAGAGAGAGAGGAAAGAAACCTCATGTAAGGTCTGAGGAATCTCTAGCACCTCCTAGAACAGTTCTGGGCTCTAGCTCCAGGCAGAGATGTGATGATTTTTTTAAGGTCACTCTCAGCCAGATGTGGTGGTGCACACCTTAGTCCCAGCTATTCAGGAAGCTGAGTCAAGAGGGTCATCATGAGTTCAAGGCCACCCTGGATAATTTATGAAACTTCACCTCAACAAAACAAAACACTCCAATCCATTAAAAATGTGTCACCGCTGGTGGATCTAGCACATCAGGGTGTCTCTTGTAATTGTTTCCACAGAGCAATCCCCAAAACCACAGTCCCTAGAAAACAACATCCTGAGTTCATCTCACCAGATCCCTGCCAGGATGGCCCTGGAAGCAGCCATGTTGCAGGGAATTTGACACTGGCTCTCGCACCTTGCACAAACAAGTAGAACAAAGCCTGGGCTTGTTTCGTATATCAACTAAATCTTACCTGAAAAGCTGTTTCTGCATTGTTCTAAGACACTAAAAATTATATAGATAGATAGATAGATAGATAGATAGATAGATAGATAGATATAATATATCTATATATTATATATTATATATTATATATTTCAACACACCCGCCCCGCTGCTGTGGACCCTCTTCTACCTGGGATGGCCAGCTCTCCCATCCCCACTGCAAACACCACCACCACCGGCGTCAGAGGCCACCTAGGTTGTCTCTGCTCTGGGCCCCTCCCAGCCACCACTGCATGTCTGAAGCTCAACTGTGTACACACAACCCCTCCCCAGCTCCCTGCTGGTGGGGTAAGGGGCACATCTTGGCTGGGTGTGGTGGTGCATGCCTATAATTGCAGCACTCTGGGAGGATGAGGCAGGAAGGCTGCAAGTTCAAACCCAGCCTGAGTAATTTGCCGCCTTAGCAAGACACTGCCTCAAAATAAAACACAAAGCCAGACTTGTTGCATAGTTCAGTGGGGAGGCCCTGCATTTGCTTGCCAGGACTGAAATTTTAGGAAGTTGTATTTTGGGGCCACCTTTCCTCTTCGAAGTCCAACCTGTGTGCCACTCAGGTCACTGGCCACACCCTCTTGGCCCTGCCCCCAGAGCCTCGACTGTCCTCTCAGATATCTTCCCCAGGAGCACAGCACTTTTTGCCTGTCCTCCCCTGGTGGCGGCTGGAAAAACCAGGGCTGGGTCCAGCTCTGTGTCGTTGGGGACCCACAGGGCCATGTCGGTCCCCAGCATGATGAGATGAACTCTGAGGACCAATGGACTTCCATTGGGGTCCTCCCTGGAATCCAGGCGCTGGTTGGCAGAGGCTCTTACACAGAGGAGAGAGTCAGCCTCCTCACACGAGGCCTCCACCTTGGGGTTTGGAGGCCACATTGCTCAGGCCACAACACCAGAGCTCAGTTCTGTGACGCAAAGCGCCCCTGCAGCCAGATCCTCAAAGGCCACCAAACTCATCCTCTGGATTCCAAGGGGGCTCCCCAGACCCATGTTCCCTCCCCACTTGCTAACCAGGGAGTTTTCTGCTCTTCAGTACCCAAAACACTGACACTAGAGACCAGCTGCCTTCCTCCCCACCTGGCCCCCAAGCTCAGGCTGCACCTCAAGTTCCCAAGCTCAGGTTTTTCTCAGGAGCTCAGGAAACAGTGAAAGCTCCTGGATGCCATGCCCAGGGCCAAGTGACACAGCAGTTAGGGCCAGGCCAATCACCCCACACTACCACAAAGATCCCCCAGGAGTCTCTCTGTGGGTTCAGACCACAGGGTGAGGGTTCCCTTGGCGCTCATGGTTTCCACTTCCTGGTGGACTCAGGTTGGGGGCAGCAAGCACCAGGTGGGGCTGGGGACTCATGCACGGCATCCTTGTCTCCATGAGCTGTGACATTTTGATCTCAGGCCAGAGAGGACGAGGGGAAAGAAGCCTGCTTAGTGGCAGCCAATGAGGAACCTGCTCAGAGCTCAGGGACCTCTGGCCTCACACATGCCCAATTTCCTCCCCAATGGATATGAAGGTGTCAAGTAAGTTTCCCAACTGTTCTGCCTCAGTTTGCCTGTGGTGGAGTCAAACACCTTATAAAGAGCTTGCAAAGGCCTGGTGAGAAAGCTCAGTGCACTAAGTGCCTATTTAGGCAAGCTCGGGATCCAGGGTTTGATCCCTGGTACTGTAGGCCGCCCCATCCCCAGGCTCACTGAGCCGGAGACCAAGTCCAGGGGTGGTGGCGCATGCCTGTAATCCCAGTGCTGGGGAGGCTGAAACAGGAGAATCACCATGGGTTCCAACTGAACAGTGAGACCCTGTACCAAATACAATTTTAAAAAAAGAGCTTGCAGTGGTGCCCGTCTGGACCAGAGTCACCCTGAGGCCCAGTTAGTTGTGGCATCACCTTGGCCAAATGCACTCCTTCAGCTATCATGTCCTGGCTCACCAGGACAGGGAGGCAGCCCTGGGCCAGAGTTTGCCTTGTGGTGTGTGTGTCGGTGGCATGGGACCCAAATAAGGTCCATGATAAGCACACGGCCTGCCCCCTCGGCAGCTGACAGTGAAGGATCCAGAGACTGCGGCGTGGTGCCCAAATCTCCTGCTCACCTGGCCTTCCCAGGAGGGCCACAGGGACAGGAGTCCTGAGCTCCTGCTGCAGTGACTCCTGGGTCCCCCTTCTCCCAGCCGCTCCTCACTTCCTGTGGGCCTTCCCCACCTCCACCTGGGTCAACAAACCCCACTTCACTCAAAGGCTCCCAAACAGAGCGTGCCGCTGTAACTTTCCACTCCTTGATTAGTTCTTGCAGGCTGGAGCCTTAGTAGGAAGCACCAGGCACCACTCTGGCTTGGTCCTGGGACAAGATGCTTGCTGCGTCCCTCCATCCATCTGTCTGGGCAACACTGTCCAAGGCTTGCCTGGGACTGCAAGCTCTCTTTTCCCCCAGACAATTCCTAGACTCCACACAGGCAGGCTGATTGGGCTGCTCTGAAAAGGAATCTGGGCCACCTGGCTGGGCCCTGGGGCAGGGCACATAGGCTTCCCCTGCCATGCCAGCCCCAGGATCCTGCCACCCCTTTGTGCCCATGGCCACCTATACCCAGGGCCACAGGGTGTGGACACACAGACTTTCAGGCCTTGGGGCAGCTCCTCCGCTGGAGCTGTCAGGTGTCCCACAGGACGCCTCCTGTCCCTTGCCACCCTCCTGAGTCCCCAGGATGGGACCTGGGGACAGACGCAACAGGCTCCAGCCCAGTCTGGCCCAGTCCTGTCCCACAGCCGGCCTATCGCCCTGACATCTCCAAGTTTCCAGTTTCTCCTCACCGCATGGGGAGGCAGGAGCAGAAGGAGTTCAGGTAACACACCCAGCCACCGAGATTTTCTGAGACAAAGAAAAGCACCAAAGAGCTTCCCTGCCTTGCCCCAGGGGAAAAGGGCGCACCCAGGCTGCCAGGCAGGGACAATGAGGGTGGGCGATGGGGGTTGGTCCTGCCAGGAACCCTGAGGTGTCCTCCTTTCCAGCCAATGCAGCGGGCCACCAGCCCAGATACGCAGCCCAAGGGAAGTACCCGCAACAGGTTGGGTGGGGTGGAGTGGAGTCTCCCGGCCCCCAGGAAGGTGCTCTATCTGCCTGCACCAGCGCAACTTTGGCCCACATCTGCTTCAGCTCTACACCCCTGCCAGATTGTTTGGGGCACCAAGTCCAGGCCCAGGCCCCCCGAGTCTAAAACTGCCCTCAGGACCCAGCCAGAGCGCACGCTGTGCTCACTTGTGCTCACCTGCGATGTGACGTGTCGGGAGCCCAGGTACTTCTCCCAGGCCTGCCGCAAGGCTAGAGCCGGCTTTCACCTCCGGGGGCGGTGCCACAGGGCCCAGGGCTACACCCCCAGACACGCCCCGTGTCACGGAGCCCTGGAGGGGCGGCTACCAAGGCCGGGCAGGTCCAGGACAGACGCTGTTTTGAACTCAAGGACTCAGGCTTTTGCCGAGATGCCCGACCAGAGCTGATACCCACCACGCGGGCCGTAGCTGCGTGGAGAAGGGGGTGACTCCGGGAAGCACTCACACAGTCCCCACAGGAGCACCAGGGAGGCTACACCAGGCAGAGATGGGCGGGGTGGGAGACACCTCGGTCCAGAAAGACCTGCCCTCCTTCAGAGGCTCTGCCAACATGGCCTTGGGGGCGGGCAGGGGGCGGGGGGAGGGGGGTCCAGGATATACCCTGTCCCTAAACACCACTGCCGGAGACCAGAGTAGTCACTCAAGAGTCTCAAGGCACGACTGTTTGGAGCTGGTTATTCCCCGGAAATCACAGACGTTAGAGTATCTCTGACAAGCTGCCCCAAGGAAGTCATCTCTGAAAGTGTCCCCACCAGGGGTGGGGGTGGGGGTAGCTGCTCCCAGATGCTTTTGTCACCTGTGTCTTGTCCTCCCCGGGTGCTTCCTACAATCCTTCATTTTCACCATTAGCCTGGACATCAACCAGCTTGGCAAGTATGGTGTACCCTCTGCAGCCAAACACACTGTTAAATCCCTAGGATCTGGGTGTTGGAGTCTTACACTTTGGAGGGGCTCTCGTCCCAACACCCATTCAGAAAAGTTGTGCTCACCTGCGCTCACCTGCACTGTGACACCATGTCCAGAGCTCAGGTACTTCTCCCAGGCCTGCCGCAGGCCTGGGAGAAGAATCGCAGTGACTTTTCTGCTGCTTCATGTCAATTCAATTCACAGACCTGCTGCAGAAGCCAGGAGGATAGAAGGAAGCTAGTGTCTCTCCCTGCCTGACACTCCCATTAACAGGAACTGCTTTGAAACAGGAGCTCACCAAGCCAAGCCACCTGCTTGGTGCTGCAACTCAGCTGCCTGGGCCCAAAGTCCCTTCCTGGGAAGTGCCTCCTGCCCTTCCCTCTTTTGGCTCCCTTCTTGGAAAGCAGCCGCCCCAGGCAACTGACTGTCCTCCTGTCTCCATCTTGTTGCCCAGCAGGCTGAGGAGAAGACCTTGTAGGGCAGTCTTGGGGGGGGGGGGGACAGATCCAGGTGTGCTTGGTGGCCACTCCCTCTTTTCTGTCTTGGCAGTGTGTTCAAGGCCTCCTAGACATGACCCCTCAGGGCCACCTGCACACCATGTGGGGTGTCTCTATCTGCTCTGCTCTCCCAACTTCCCCTTTTCTTCCACATCAGTAGCTGGTTCTCCCAAGAATCAGAATCAATGGGAGAAACATAAGAGGTATATCAGAAAGAATTGGTTCGCAGGAGTTTGGAGGTCCCAGTACCAGTCTGCCCTGCACCAGCTGTAGGCTCAGCACAACCTAAGGGGTGGCTCAAAGGCCTGGGGGACAGTGATGTGGATGCACAACACCCCTAAGGGATGGAGGGCCCGAGCTCTGGGTTCAGGAGAAGGTCGGGACCCTAGAAGGAAAGAGGCAGAGAGAGGCCCACTCACTGTTTCCCACCTCTGTCCCACTCGGACCCGATGGGATGCCGCTGGCTCACACAGGGAGGGTTGTGTACACACAGACCCCACGTTGCATACTGTCCTTGCCAGAAACAGCCCACAGAGGCATTCAGAAAGAGAAGCACCCCGAGCCCAGCCAGCTGGGTATGTAAGATGAGCCAGTGCAAGTCCACTCCAGAGGCTGGTCTCCTTAAGCCATGCTTAATCTCCAAATGAAGACAATAATGAAGACAATAATTCTGCCAAACCTCACACACCTCTTTGGCAAGCAACCAAAAAAGTGCAGATTCCCTTCTCCAGAGAGGAGGTGAAGTCCTGGAGTGATGTTAACACTTCTCCCATCCCTTAAAAGCCATGCTGTCAAGTGAACAATGCTTAATACAATGATAGAAAGTCAACGCTTTTTTTTTTTTTTTTTTTTTTCCTTTGGTCTTTTTGAGACAGGGTCTCATTGTGCAGTTCAGGCCGGCCTTGAACTCACTATGTAGTCCAGGCTGGTCTGGAGATCATAGTAATCCTCCTGTAATCTCAGCACTCAGGAGTGCTGAGATTACAGGTGTGTACCACCATGCCTAGCTAATGCATCTTATACTACACAGCTAGGAGATAGGAAAGGAAGGAAAATAAGCCTGCATATTGTAGTCAGAACAAAACAAGAAATAAACATGCATGACAATCAGTCTCACTTCTGTTCCTGGTACTTCCAGCTACTTCCTTCCACTTATCGTTCTAAGCCCCTCAGGGCCTCTAGCCTCAGTGGGTTGGTCATGGTGAAGTGACTCAAACTTTTATTCCTAAAGGTCTGGGTCCAAGGTTGTCCCTGCCTTAGTTACAAGCACAGGGAACTACAGATGCCCCCAAGGACTCTGCAGCACTCAGGGCCCATCCTCCTGACCACGGCAAGACAGCGGTCACTTTCCCATTGGTGACTTGGACAACTCTCCAGCCTCTATGGCAGTGCTCTTCTTTGCCTTTAGAGTTAGAGACAGGAGGAAGCCATGGTGGCAGGTGGACCTCTTTAGTTCTGATTTAAAGGATCTTCCTTTCCATGGGACTGTGGGGGATGCCCGCACCCAACAAAGATTGTATGAGTCAAAGGGGAAACTCAGTGAAATAAAGCTAGAGTAGTGGCTGAACCTGCAGCAGTCCCTTCCTGTCCCAGCTACCAGCTCGCCTGTGCTGGGACCAGCTGTGGGTCTTGGCTCCCAGGACACACAGCCAGCCCTGGCCTGACACCTTGTGATGGTTACAGGCTCCAGGTCAGCCTGTAGGTCCAACCTGATCTTACCTTGCATTCCCTCCGTGGACTCCCTCTTTGCCTCCCCAGATGGACAGATGCCAGGCAAGAGGTACTTCCTCATAAACAGGGACCCACATGCGTGCATGCACATGCACTCACGTACATGTACATGTGCATATAGAACATTAGTGGGCATGAATGAAGGCCAGAGGAGCGGCACTGTGCGAGTGTACGACAAGGATGCTAACCCCAGTGAAAGAAGTCAAAAGAACAGTGCTATATACTGCCACTTACATAAGGTCCCCAGCACTCAGGAACAGACAAAGACAGGGTGGGGCTGGGGACTCGGTCTCATGGGACAGAGCTTCACTTCGGAAGATGAGAATGTTCTCGGGGGTGGTGATGGCTACACAACAATGTCCTTGAACTGTGCATTTAAAATGGCTAAAACTGGTGGGGCGTGGTGGTGCACACCTGCAACTCCGGGAGGCTGAAGCAGGAGAATCACAGATCTGAGTCCAGTCTGGGCAGCTTAGTGATTTAGGGAGACCTTGCCTCAAAGTTTTTAAAAAGGTGAGCACCCAAGGAATGTAGCTCAATGCAAAGGCTCTGAATTCAATCTCCAGCCACACAAAAAGATGAAAGTTTTATGTTGTATTTATTTTTGTCATAATAAAACCTGAGTAACCATTTTCCATACACCAGCTGGCAATAATCTGCTCCATGCTACAATGCTATGAATGGCCAATGCTGGACCCTCCCGGCTAGGGTCAGGGAGCCCACCAATTGGCGCAAATACAGAAGCACTTTTCAGCCTCCTCCTGCACTAATGATAAGAAGGTACGAGACTCGCAGAAATCCCCCTTCCACACATGCTCCCTGAAGAAAGTCTTCCAGTGCACTCAGAAACTCCCATGGTAGTGTCCAGGAAAGCTCCGTGCCCACAGGAAATACCTGCAAGCAACCAACATCAAACGGATGTCTAAAATAAAAATTATGCCAGGGCAGGAAGATGCCCATGAGTTCAAGGCCAGTGTGGGTTATATAGTGAGTTCAAGGCCAGCCTGAATTGCACAGTGAGACCCTGCCTCAAAAAAACAAAAAAAAAATTAGTTAATTTATTACTTTATTAATCAAAGTAATTAAAAAGATGGAGAAGAGAATTATACACTTCATTTTGATGTTATCCAGCTCCAAGATTCCCACAGGTGCTCATGTTGGAAGAGCAAACTGAGGCACTTAAAAAGGCAAGGGACAGAGTCTACCCTTAGCCAAGGTGACACAAGGGCCTCTGGCTGCATCCCCAAGAGAGGGACATGGTCCTGGATCTGCACACCACTGCTGGAAAGGTGGGACTCCCTCCCGTCCCCAGGGTCCCAGCAAGTTCTTCAGGTGAATGCAGGGCACAGTTCAAACAAGGAAACAGTTTCCGTAGTTGTTGTTCTTGTGGTTGGGGCAAACCCTCGGCTGATCTCCAAGGCTCCACATGTCCGCTATAAAACTAACAATGCCTTTTTGTTGAACTCCATGCCCATCCCCTGGCCAAGGTTTACACTACCTCCTGCTCGATAGGTGCACAGATTTCCCATTCAGAGACAGCCTGGCACCAGGCAGCGTCACCAAGGAGGCACAGAGGAGCCAGCACAGGGCTTGACAAGAGACCCTGACCCCAAGCTCTTCTGTTCCCAGGGACCCCAAGTCCTCCACACCCCATTTTCTGAATCCCAGAGGGAGAAAGTGCAGAGAACAGGAGTTCTAGGTGACAAGGGGAGTTACAGTGATGGGGGAAGAAACCCTGTCCACTCCTGGTTCCTTGCCTTCTGCTGGTCATGTGTCATTCTCTTCCTGATGTGGCCAGGCCACCTCTGGGCTGGCTCAGGGCCTGCCAATAGTTCTCACTGTCCCAGCATACCAGGTCCCAGCACTGGAGGGGACCAGGCATCTTGCAACCAGATTCTACCTGGACAGGTGGGGGAGGAGATGGAGTATTTGTGATCCCTCTGCTCTGCTGGCCTGTTTGACAGCTCTGCCCTCAGGACACTTCCTTTGTCCAGTACTCTGGTGGGACATGTTGTGGGCTCTCCCTATTGTGTGGATGGCTTCAGAGCCCACTGCTACTCTGGGCAGGGGCCTGAATAGCCTCGATGGGCCCCAGGTGCTGCTGCCTTCACTGATGTCTTCTTAGATCTGTGCCCTGTGATCTCTGTACACAGCAGAGATCTGGCAGGTCAAGCTCGCGGCTATGGCTAAGGGCTGGCAGGTCCTTCACTCTGGTGACGGAGGACAGACACTTCTCAGAGCATGAGAGTTGTCTCTGGGAGGCCCCTGGCCCCAGCCAGACCAAGGTGGACCAGCTATCCTCGGGCTTCTTTTATTTTATTTTATTTTATTTTATTTTATTTTATTTTATTTTATTTTATTGCAGAACTGGGGATTGAACTCAGGCCCTTGCACTTACCAGGCAAACACTTATTCTATTGAGATATCTGCCCAGCCCCTCTTCTGGTTTCTTACATAATTCGGGGTTCTTCTTTCTAGTGCCCTTTCTCCCTCAGAGTTGAGGTCCTGAGCTCCATCTGCCTCCGTCTGGCACTCCGCCCCATTGCTGATACAAAGGGACAGATGCTTCTTCCTTCTTTTCCTAAAAATCTCAGGAAACTTCCTGCCTCCTGGAACAGCTGGTGAAGACAGAAGTTTCTCAACTACTATATGCTTTGGTCTCCCTTTTTTCCAATCCTGGGGATTGAACCCAGGGAATTGAACCCTCACCCATGCTAGGCAAGAGATACACCACTGGGATGCAGATGAATGTCCATTTTGTATCTGTGTATTCAAAATGGTTAGGATAAATATATAGTTACATTCTCTTAGTGAATAGAAGGATTTGTTCTAATAGTGTTTGTAAGTAGGATATCATGTCTACATCTTTTACAGCAATTAACCACTAGGAAGAGAGTATGCAATGTGTTAATTATTTAAACCGTCCTACCAATTTGATTTGAAACTGTCTCATTGCTATTTGTCTCTCAATAAAATTATGGAAAAAAATAAAAATAAGAAAAAGAGATATACCACTGAGCCACACACCCAGCACAGGTTCACACTTGTAAATCCTCACAGGGAGACAGTGAGCCTGAGGTATACGTCAGAAGAGCACCGCTTAGCACTAGAAATAGCATTGGTTTGGCCACCACTACTAACCCTGGGACATGCCTCATCCGAGAACTTCACTTTTGGGCTCTAGCCAAACACCCACTCTGACAGAGTCATGGCAAGTGCACCCAAGATGACTTCTGCAGCTCCAGGATCCGGGCGCCGAAGCCGCTGACCTCCTGCGTGAGTGACCCGGCCCATCCCTCATGAATGACTTCCAGAGTCAGCCAAGTGGATGGAACAGTGGGCTTCACCCTCCAACTCCAGTCAGGGAACGTCAGTGACCGTCATGACCAGAGCCCCACCCCCCAACGCTGGCCCTTGTCAGGGCCGGGGCAAAGTCTGTTCCTTTTGGCCATGCTCAGTGGGACGCTGGTTTTCCTCCTTCCAGATGAATTATGGGCCAGGGAGAGAGCTCAGCTGCTTAAGCACCTGCCTGGCAAGTGCAAGATCCTGAGTTCAATCCCTGGTACCAAAAAAAGGTGAACGATGTCGTCTCAGTGCTGAATGCCAACATCACAGGCTCCCAGGGGAGAGCTCCAAGAACCTGGCCATCTCCAGAGACCTGCTATAGCTCAGATGATACAGATGCCTCTGAGGTCAGCATCCAGAGCCAGGGCATTTTGGACAAAAGGTAGCCCAGGTCAGGGTATGAGGCGCAGAAGCTCACCTGGTACAGGCCCTTAAGGTGCAGTCACTGCTAGAACTGCTTCCAGTCCGCTCGCTCTCCAGAAGAGCAGGACCACGGCACCTGCAGCCCATGGATAAAGAAGATGCGATTCACTGACCACTGTCAAAGCGCAAACAAGATTCAGGACAGTGGTAGGTGCCAGATATACCAGCACACTCCTGTAACCTAGGCTCTCAGGGAAGCTGAGGCAGGAGGGCTGCAAGTGCAAGCCCAGCCTGGGCATCTTAGCTATTTAGAGAGGCTATGTCTCAAATATTAGAAAAGGACGGGGATGGAACGCCATGCAAAGACCCTGGATTCAATCCTCAGTACTGCAAGAAGATAAAAAGTTAGGAGTGCAGACCAGGCAGTGCAGCCTATGGTGGGAGGGGAGGTTGCGGTAGGGGGGACAGGTGAGGAAGGAGCAGAGTGGGCTCCACAGACAGAGCATCACTAGGAGGAGAATCTGGTGAGGGGGGTTTTAGCTGAGCCCACCTAAAAGGGAAGGGTGCAAACGATCCAGCAAGAAGGCTCAGGGGCCTGACAGTGCTTGGCCAGGCAGCATCTTGGTCATCATCCTCTCCCTTGAGAATTTGCCGTAAAGTGGGAAGTCCCCAAACCAGGAAGGAAGAGAGAGGAGCCAGGGAGAAGCTCCCCTGGGAGCCAGAGAGTGCTGAGTGGTGGCTGCTCTACCCAGGGTCAGGCCCATGTGGGTCACTTTCTCATGGCTGGGACCAAACACCTGACACCCACAGAATGAAGGAGGAAAAGATTTATTTGGCTCATGGTTCTAGGAGATCCAGTCCGCGGTAGCTCCTCCAAGACAGGAGCACCATGGCGGAGGGCCTGGCTCAGTCCACAGTGGCCAGGGAATAAATACAGGGGAAGAGAATCAAAAGGAAGGGGAGAGATACCAGCACAGTCCCCAAGTCCAAGCCCCATGGCCCACCCAGACACACTCAGAAGTGTGCTTTACTGATGTCTGGGCACTGGCCACCAAGACTGGCCATCCCAGGTCCCTGGAGCCTGGCCCTGCAGGGGTTTGGAGACACTAATAGGTTCCCACAGCTCCCATCCCCCCACCCTGAGGTCTGCTTTGCAGAAAGTGTGCAAGATCTTATGGGAAGGTCACTTATAGCTGCTGTTCCTGCTCTGGGATGAGGACCTTAGAGACCTCAAGCCCCATCAGGAGTGCTGGTTTGGCCTCAGGCCAGGTCCCAGAGGTGCTGGCTTCCTTCCCCAGGGTGGTGGGTAAATTTGCCCTCTGGGCTCTGTCTCTGTTACCTGTCCCTACCAAGGCTAGATTGGGTAGCTGAAGTGCTTGTGGCCCGGGGCTGGAGCATGACCATGACGCAGCCAGGGGAGCTGTCCTTGGACTTCATTCACACAACAGATCATCTCCCCCCCTCCCTTTTCTTGGTTTGACATTTATTTGATTAAAATTAATTCCCAAGTAACTAGTTCAGTGTTCAGCATTACTTATCTCGGGCTACATGCTCACTAGGATTTAGCAAGGGCACTTAAAGCGTGTCTGCTGGCAGATCTAACTTCATTTCAAAACGGTTCAGTGTCTTTGTGAGGGACATGGTATACACCCCGTGTCCCCCAGAAGGGAGAGGAGAGGCCATCCAGGGGCTGCAAGCAGGAGGCAGCTCAAGCACTTCTCAGAAAAACCTCAGGTCCCTCTTCCCTGGATCCAGGGCCACCCCAAACTTTGGCACTGGAGACTGAGTCCCCAAGTTCACCTGTGGGTAGCACCTGGAGCTGGGACCTTTGGGGTGGATGGGGGTTAGGTGAGAGGAACCATGATGATGGAGGTAGTGGCTTTCTGGGAAAAGCAAGAGTGACTGCATAGGTTACAATGTCTTGGGCGCAGGATGCAATGGGACTCTGCCAGCCCTCTGGTGGGGAGCACCATAGTGAGCCCCCAAAACTCTGGGGCCCTTCACCTTAATGAAAGTCTATGTGGGGCATGATCTGCACCCAATGCTAAGCAACCCCAGAAGCACAGAGAGCCCCCTGCACCCAGTGGGGTCCCCACCCAGCCTCCCCTGTCCCCAGGCTCCCCAATAGGCCATGTCCTGGGGCACTCATGCCACCGCAGGGTTATGTAATCGTGCCACACTGTTTATTCATCTGTATGACTCAAGAAAACTCATAAAGAAGGGCAGCAGCGGTTCTGTCCCAGGTCATAAAAGTCGTTCTGTCCTGGCTGTAAAACAAGTAAATAATTCTGATGTAAAGAAGAAAAAGATCTACTTCCTCCTTCTCCTCTGTGTCCTTCAGAAATGGTCTGCACCCTCTGGGAGGCTGAAGCAGGAGGTTGGCAAGTTCTAGCTCAGCCTGGGCATCTTAGTGACTTAGGAAGACCTAGTCTCAAAATTAAAACATTTTAAAAAGAGCTCGAGATGGAGCTCCATGCACAGGCTCTGGATACAATCCCAGTACTGTTGAAAGAAAGAAAAAAGAAAGGAAAGAAAGGAAAGGAAAGGAAAGGAAAGGAAAAGAAAGGAAAGGAAAGGAAAAGAAAAGAAAGGAGAGTTACCAAAGAAACAAGCTTCAATCCTAAAAAAATATAATAATAAAATAGAGATTAGTGTTTGAATATCTGGGATCCTCAAAAAAACAAATCACAAACCTGGAGTGCCCTGTGCCCTGTGAGTTAAAGCAAGGGGAAGAGGCTGTCACACCATGAAGACACAGGAAGGAGCACTGTGCCCAAGGAGCACCATGCTGTCATGGACACTAGGACCCCAGACAGCACCAGGAGCTGCAGAGTGGCAGAGACTGCTGGCGGGAAGATTGACTGGGATCACTATGATCACTACGGTTGCCATGCAGGGACAGAGCTCGGCCTGGAGACTGTGGGCACCAGGGAGCACAGGGTGAGAACCCCTTTGCCCAAGGAGTGGAGACTGAGCATCTGTGTCAGAGCTCGGGGTACTCTGCACTCCACCCCCACCCCACAGGTCACCCTTCTGCACACTGAAGACTCCTTAGAGAGTTGCTTCCTTTAGCCCCAGGTTGGCATGGTAGCGATACTCCCATTGTGGAGGATGATATTCACCAAACGAAGGAGCTAGGCACAGGCAAGGCTCTTTTCCAAGGAATAGAGAATTCGCAGCACTATCAAGTCACTAGGGCTGGGGAAAGGCCAGCCCGACACAGACATCCATTCCTGGGGTTGCTGTGTGTGGTGGGCTAGGTTGCACAAGTACAGGAGGGGCCTCCCGCATTGGTCTCCCTGAGTTGTGGGTACTGACCAGGACAGTTTTCCAGCGGGTCTTATGGACAAGTTGACTCATAAGAAAGTGCTAACGCATGAGGGGATTGGGAGGAATTGAGCCCGAGAGCCATGCGGTTCTCTGCATAGGTGGTGGTGACTTCAAATAGGTTTTGTATCTTATTGTCCTTTGACTTTATCTTATGCCTAGGGGTCAGAAAGAAAACCAACAAAGACACCACTGTGGGTCCTCTTCTCCCTCCTTCTGCCATGCTAGGGTGGACCCCAGCTCACTCTCAGTGAACCCGGAGTTCTCTGGAGCCGAGCTACCTCTGGGGCTGAGGTGGGCGAGCCAGGCGTGGCATTTCTTGCCAGCAACGCAGCACTTTTAAAATCCTGGAGAACCTCACAGACTGGCTGGGTCTGGCCTTGAAGTGCCACGGGGTGTCTGAGGCATAAAATGAGTATAGAAGTAGAAGCAAAAAGCAAGCCCAGCAGAGCACCTGTGAACCATTAATTACACCCTCTGGGGCTGGGGGGGGGGGCGCAAAGTCCTGCTTATCACCGTGGGATGTGGCAAAATACAACTGAGCGTCACCAAGATAAGCACTTGTCCTGCACACAGGGAAGCAGATGTGACTCAGGAAACAGAGGTGATCGGAAGGCTGAGAGGCCACTCCCGAGGGTCCGGGAGAGGAATTCAAAGTCACATTCCACGGCATGTGGCCTGCAGTGGGCTGAGGAGTCAGGTCTCAGGTCTACCAGGGAGACAGTCCTGGACCCTGGGGAGCCCAGGCAGCTGGCAACCCCACCCTGGAGCCCTCGGACTGAGTGCCCCGAGGTGTGGACACGGCCACTGTGAACCCCTGACCCTCTGCCCTCTGTGTCTGCATCCATCACATCACTGGTCTGGCTTCTGCCAGCAGCGGTGAGCACGGCTGCATGGGATTCCCCAGGCAGGGCAAGAGGTGGAGCCTAAGGGCAGGTGGGAGAAAGCACTGTCCACTGTGAGGGCCCTGCTCCCGAGGTTCCTGAGGAGGTGATAGGAGGAACCCTACCACAGTGGCCAGGAACCCAGGCTGGGGTCATTCCCTCAAGGTCAGCTCATCAGGAGGAGCTGGGCCACGTCTTCTTGAGGAGCTGTAGATGAAAGCAGGACAACAGGAAATAAGTGAGGAGGAAATGGGAATGGCTGACATTTAAAAAAAAGAAAAAGTTGTGATGCTAATTATATTAATCACATTTTTTTTCAATGCTAAGGATTGAACTGAGGGCCTTTACACTGAGATACATACCCCACCCTTTTTAATTTTTATTTTGGTAAGACACAGTCTAAGTTGCTAAATTGTCTCTATTGGGCTCTAACTTGTGATCCTCCTGCCTCGGCCATCCAGACCAAATAATGGAATAACAGGTGTGCAGCATTATTCCCAGCTACTCACAATGATTATTCTAATAAAAATGGTCCATTTAAGGTGAAAAATATAATCAAAAGTTTGTCAGCTGTAGCAGGCTGTGCTGTGGCTTAGGATAGGCAGGTAGTGCCTGACTGCTGTCCCATTGTGGCCAAGAAGGATTCTGAGACAGAGGTAGGCAGCCACAGCTGCTGGGCTGGGCATGGGGGTGAGGGGCTGGGCATGGCAGGGGAGGGGCCTGCTGGAAGAGCTGCTGGGGTCGAGGCCATGGGAAGAGCAGTACTGCGCTAAGCAGGGCCCGAACTGTGAGGCAGGAAGGAGCCAGCGAGCCCTGAACCTCCGCACACGCCATGTACTACATGGGCTCGCACTAACCCGCCCTGCTGGCCCGGCCCTCTGGGATCTCAGTGTTCGAGGGCCCTCATTGGCTGATCTGGCTTCTTTCCTCCCTACCTGCACCTGGAAGCCCTTGTCCCCTACTTGCCACCTGCCTGTGGTCACTGGCCTGTGGCCACGCAGGCCTGGTTTTTCCAGTTGGACGGGACACACTTGCAGGGCTAGTTTAACCCAGGCTGGGGAGGAGGGGGCTCGCCCAGGCTCATCAGCCCGCACCCGGGCCACCTGTGTGTCCAACCAGCACACAGGGTTCAGATTCCAGGCCCACTTGGTACCAGATGGGCAGAGAAGCAACTGGGGTCTCCATCCTGCCTGAAATGATAGTACTGAAAGAGGCTAGAGAGGGGAAGACAGCAGCAAAAAGGTTTAGAACAAAACACAAAACCCTGCCAGGACAAGGGCTTGGCCCTTGGGGTGGCCAGAGGGGGTAGGGCACTCAGAGAGGCCACACAGCTCGGGCAGAGTGAAATCCTGGCACATCAGAGAGAGTGCCCTAAAATATGGGGTGCCAAGTTATAGCCACAAAAGCAGATCAAAAGTAGATGTTTATTTCCAGTGAGAATAAAGGGGTTATTACAAAGCTAGCAATATCACACATCCAGAAAAACAGCACAACAGTTATGTTACCTCTATAATGACTGGCAAACTACATTTTTGAGCTGCACACTCTTATTCCTTTTGACAGCTATCTGTTTTTTTGTTTGTTTGTTTTCTTTTTTTTAAATTGAGACAAGGTCTCACTACATAGTCCAGGCTGGCTTGAACTCACGGCAATCCTCCTGCCTCAATCTCCCTCTTGCTGGGATTATAGGTGTGTGACTCCATGCCCCAGCTTGAGAGCTATTTAAAAAGCAGGCTTTCTGCTAGGTGGATGGGAGGACATTTCAGCTTTCCTTGGCTCTGATAGCCAGAACCTCCTCCTGAGGACATGCTGAACTAGGGTTTGGGGGGACACCTGGCTCTGTCATCCAGAAATGTTGCTGGAAGCCATTCACACACCCCAAGTTAGCCAGGAGTCATGTGCTCAGCTATGGATGAGGAGGAAGTCACTTGGAGGAGGTCACCAGGAGCACCCAAATGGTCAGGATGCAGGAAGGACAGAAAGGGGACACTCAGGACTACAGGGGAAATACCTGAGCTGCCCAGGTGTGTGAGACACCCTGGCCATGCGCCCTCCTCCCAGGCTCCAGGCTCTGGCTTGGCTAGCTTGCCAGTACACAAGGTGTGAGAGATAGAGCACAGATGCTGAAACTTTAAAAATGTACTGCAGTAATGCAGGGCCATGAATCTTCCTCACAGTACATCCACTGACAGTGAACACACCCACCCCATCCTCCTGGCCACTTTCCACAGCAGCTCTGGACTCCTCTTTCCTGAGGGTCGTTAGCTACTCTGTCCTGGCAGCCTCGATGTTCTAAATGGATTCAAAACATTTCCCTGCCATTGTCATTTTGACTTTGGGAAACAGCCGGAAGTTGCATGGTGCCGGATTTGGCAAATAAGGTAGATGAGGACTACAGCGCCGTGCTTTATGAGCTCCTTTTCTGTTGGATGGTGCTGGGCAGCAGTAGTCACTATATTTTCAATCATACCTTGTCAAGACAAAGCAGGGGAAAAGGTTCTCTTAACCCTCAGATAAAATTCATCAGTGGCAATGTTCAACATAGATCCACCCTTAGACAGTTCGGAAAATCATTAGTTAATGTTCTGGTGCAGAACTGACACATATTCTGCAGGAAACATTCTGGATTTGATCCTTTCTCCGGCTCCTGACAAGAAGGATCCTCCTCTGTCTGTACACTGGTGGCCATAGTGACCATGACCGTGAGGACAGTGGCCGTCACCCCAGGTGTGGTGTCTGGTGAGTGCTGGCTCTGCTGCTGAGCCAGGATCCAGGTCAGGGTGAGCAAGGCGAGTGCATGCCTGATGTGTGGTGTTTTCCAGGTACAGGGAGCGCAGGAGGGTGCAGCCCTGGGGCCCATCCGTGAGCACCCAGGTGCGCTGTTCAGCGACTTTGGCGGGGGCCGAAAGATGGAAGTGGAGCTCAGGGAGGTGAGCCATGTCCGACTTCTGGCTGCCCAGTGGGGACTGAGCTGGGCACTTTTCAAATGATTGGGGGCTGGGGTGTGATCGCTGCCAGATGGACACAATTAAAGGTGGTATGAATTCTATTAAAAACGTGAAAGTGGGCTTGATTCCAGAAGTGTTGAAATAGCAGGTGGTAGGAGTTGAGGTTGTAGCTCTGGGTTGGGAGAGACAGAAAGAGAGAGAGATTGAGAGAGAGAGCCTGGCTTCCTGCCTGCTCTCTGCCAAGTGGACCCTAGAGTGTAGTCCTCAGCCCTAGCATCAGAGCACCCACTAGGCCTCTTCGGTCTCAGGGACACCTGGCCATGCCCAGGCTTCTTAGGCCAGCACGGAGGAGGGCAGCACTCAGCATCAGGAGGATTCTGAGTTCCCAGGTAAGCTAGGTGGGCCGACACCGAGAACTTTCACTCCAAGGGGGTCAGGGGGCAACTATCTGTTTGGCTTTTGTCACCCTGCAAATTGATGGCCCATGAATGTGACATAACTTCCATTTTGAAATGGGTCCCAGAAACTGGGCATGTCACGATATTCCTGTAAGCCCAGCATCCAGGAGACTGAAGCAAGAGGATCACCTCAAGTTTGAGGCTAGCTTGGGCTAGTTGGTGAGTTCAAAGCCAGCCTGAACTGCCTAGTGAGATCCTGTCTCAAAAAGTAAAGAAATGAAAATAAGAAAAGGAAAAAGAAAAAAACAAAATTAGCGTGATATTGATTTACCAATAATGAAAAGCTACCAGCACCCAGAGTGTCCCCCGATTGGCCTGAATACACGTGAACTAGAAAGCAGAAACACTGTAACAACACCCAGGATGTAGAGGTAGATTTATTTATGTCAAAGATCACCGGTTGGGATCATTCCCAGAATAAGTCCCCATCTCTGGTGGCCTAGGGTTTATGTGGGATAAGCAAGCCGGAAGTACAGAGGAGGAGTTGCTTGTCACTTGGGGATTGGTTTATGCAATGTGCATCACAGTGACCAGCCATTTCTAGGAGACAGAAGCAACCAGAACTGGAACAGGAAATATTACCTGGGAAACTGAGACATCCAAGTATACTGGCTGGAGGGGGTGCATTTTCTGCTACACACAAAGCCACCTCACGTCCCTGGACAGAGCTGATGTCTCCATTACGGGCATTTAAAATCCATAAAAAAATTAATAATGCTGATTAAAGAATCAGATCCTCACTTACCTGTGAATGAAATTTAATAAGTGCATTATATGCACTAAAAATCAGATACGTCATGTACAAGTTGAAAGTGACTGTATAATTTTCCTCCCAGCCGAGGATGACAAGGCCAGTGCATGGAAAGCACTGGCACGCTGCGGTCACCGTGTCCCTGAGTCACGGCAAGATACCGCTTTCTCATTGGCTGACTGCTGTCCAGGAGGAGGCTTTTCTTAAAACAATGTGCCCAGCTGTGCCTCTCTGTTTACGTAACATTAGAATATTGTCTCTTTTTCCTTCTTTGCAAGTGAATTTACACAGCACAGCTGTGGCCCAGCTTGCCCCCGGCTTCCAGCCCTGTCCCCCTTACTCTGAGTGTGATGCTGTGCCTGTGGGGCGGCTCCATCCCGGCCAGTGCTTTTTTCCTTTATCTTTCCTCAGTGACTCACTCAGGTGGCTGCTCCAAGCGCAAGCTGAGGTCACTTCAGGCTACTGGGCTTGCTGGAAAGACGGACTAGCTTTTTCTGAGGAAAAAAAAATGCTGTATTTCACACTAAAAACATGAAGTTAAAAAGTGTGCGTGGGCCTTATAATAAGAGGGATTTTTATAAGAACTTCAATTTAAGACACCCAGATCCTCTGGAGGAGGGCTTTGGGGAAAAGCTTTACCTTTTCACTAAAAGGTTCTGTTGAAGAGTGAACCTCATGCATCGCTGGTTGTCACGCGGCCCTGGCTGTGGCTGCTTCGTGCTGACCTTCATCTTGTTACTGCCGATTCAGTTTGCTCTGGGTTGTGCGGTTAATGCAAAAGCAAAGCGTCCATAGCATTTGCTGGAGGAGAACTTCCCAGTAGCTCAGCCTGCAGTCTTTGGGAAACACACCTCATTTGCATTTCCTAAACGCAGACAAATATCTGAGAATGAGCCTGAACCCGAAGGGCTGGGGCCACCTTCAAAGCTCCCACTGAGCCAGTCTGCATGGAGGAGAGCTAGTCATAGTAAAAGCCCTAAAGCCCTGGACAATCTGTGACTTCACAGAGGGCTTTCCCAGCATCCAGTGTTACAGAGAATATGTTCCCATCCTCTTGAACGCTTGCTGAGGTAAGTTGTTCACGTTCATTCCTGGGGAGGGCTGGAGATTAATGCCTCTCCCGCTTTGTTATCATGAGCCAAGGCTGGCAGACCTCAGGGTCTTTTGCTGTAACTAAATTTACTGTGATCAAAACACATTGTGACTTAGTTGCCGTGTAAATTCTAAGTAACCTCTCATTTCCAGGAGCTCAGGAGATAAAGGCACAGGGAAGTGTGTGCAGTTGTGCACACACGTATACACTTACCATGTGTGCACTCTCGTGGTGCCACATGATGGGTGCAGCTGCCATATATATGCACCAAATGCTCTGGCATAAATGCAGTGACATGCACACACACACACACACACACACACACACACACACCCCTCATCCTGTGTTTTCAGCAACTCTATGCTCTAAGTCAGGATGCTTTCAAGAAGCGTTCTTTGCTTTAGAGTCTGAGGACGGAAAAGAGAAGAGGTGGGAGTGACCCCGCTGCACACACTCTGCCATGCAAGCATCATCCTGTGGCTCCACAGAACCTCTGATGTCAGGTCCCTTGCTTCTCTTCTCATGAAAAAAAATGGGGCTGGGGAGACAGCTCCGTAGAATAAGTGCTTCCCTGGCAAGCGCAAGGGCCTGAGTTCAATTCCCGGTTCCACCAAAAAAGAAAAAAAGAAAGAAAAAAAGAAAATGACCTAAGTAAGATGTCTTAAAATAAAGATCATGTCAGGGTCTAGGTCCACAGAAAGGGCGACAGGGGCCTCCGCATGTGACGGGGGCCTCTGAGTAGTGCCGCCCACCTGCCTGCTCTTCTGGAAGGCTGCCCCTGGACCACCGGCAACAGATGACACCGCCAGGCAGGAATTTGTGTCCCACCTGGCCAGTGACCCCAGGAGTGGGTGTGAGAGGGGACATACGTGCTCCCCTAGTCTTCCTAGCTGTGCTATACCTGCGGTTGTGTTGAAGGTAAGGAAACTGCGGCTGTTTGTGTCATGGTGGAAATTTTAAATGTAGAGACCTGGGAAAGTTTTGGGAGCCACAGAAGCAAGCGACTTCTGACCTGTGAAATTCTGTAGGTTGCCCAGCAGTACAGCAAAGGGCATCACCAACGCGCCAGGTTCTCAGCATTCTCAGCAGTGGAGGGATTGCCTAGTCACTCATATTGCGGCATTCCCCTGAGACTGGAGGGTGGATCTCAGGACCCGAGGATGCTAACCAATCAGAAAGCCTGCTTCCTTCACAGCAACTGGTCAGAAATTCAAGGTCTAATCCAATCAGCCCATCTCACTTTCCTAGTGGCTAGGGATTGGCTCCGAAATGGACAGGTGGGCAGTGAAGGCCAAGAAACACCAAAGGAGGCAGCTGGGGACCTGGAAAGCTGGCTGTTCTCTGATGGGGTGACCTCTTGCTCCATTCTCTTCTGAGTGTTCGGAGCTCACCTGCAGCCTGCAGAGCACCAAAAATTCTATTCTTTTCTTTTGGGGGGAGAGCTCAGTGCTGGTGATTGAACTCAGCACTTTTGCACTGAGCTATGGCCTAGCACTTTTTGGTTTTGCTTTGAGACAAGGCCTTTCTAAGTTGGGCTCAAGCTCTTGATCTTCCTGCCTCAGCATCTCAGAGTGCTGAGAAAATAGACATGTGCTACCACACCCAGAAAGTATACTTATTTTAGAGTCATCTTGACTAGCATTTTCTGTTTTATGTATTTAAAACTGTCTCCCCCCAACACATACACACCTGCACACACATACACTTTGTGTATAAAGCTTTCTGAAAAAAAAACTATGATGGGTTAGGAAGGGCAGGGGACTGCACAGAGGAACAGAAGGCTCAGAACTCTCATGTTCAGGCCCAGAAGCAGTGATGCCACCAGGACTTTCCTCCAAGGCAAAGGGCACTCACACCCTGTGTGTGCAGAAGCTGGATCCGCCCTGGCTGGGTTCCCTTGAACGAGGTGTTTGCCTGAGCTCAGCAGGGGGTGGCCTGGGCGGAGCTGCTGGGCACAATGGGTAAGAGAAAGAAGAGTAGGTATGAATAAACCAAATAGCAGGTGGCTGCTAGACAGCTTCTCGGGTCCTGAGAGGAGAGCACATGCATTGAAAAATGTATAATAAGTGCAGCGAATCAGAGTCTGTCCTGGGGAAAACTAAATAATGGGGCAAACACCAAAGGCTTTATTTAATTAGATGTTGTCTTCAAAGACACTGGGCAAGGGACAGAAGTAGGGTCCAGGAAACAACCGAGGGATGCTGTGAAACCATAGGGGCAGCTAAATATCAGAGAGGGCATACATCTAGGGGTACAGGTCAATGGGGTACATGCACGAGGCTGTAGGGTCCCAAGTACAACAAAAAGGAAGCGGGGTAGGGAGAGGAGGGAAAGGAAGAGGAGAAAGAGGAGCAGAAGGAAAAGAAAAGGAAAGAAAAACAACTGATTAGAAATCCTGAAAACAAAACAATTTTACAGGTCAAGATAAATAACTTCATGAACAGTGGAATCCTAAGGCAGACAGAGTTAAAGAGAGAATTAATGAAAGGAAAGATTGTATCAAGGAATTAATGCTAACAGGCAGGCAGAGAAATGCAAAGCTATGACAGGGGCTGAAATAATGCCATGAATAAAAGAGGAGCCTCCCACATACGAATCTAAAAGGAGTTCTGGAATGAGAGAAAGCAGGATGCGGTGAGAAAATCTCCAAATGATAATGCCTGGCAGTGTTCTAAAATTAAAAGAAGGCGTGGCTGGGACTGAATGCACAGCGAAGGGCTGAGGTGTAATAGACGAGGAACTGACACCACAGACTGGAAGAGAGAACTGCAGGACGGTGGTTCTCAGCCTTCGGCGTCAGCAAGTGTCCTGTGAAACGTGAGGAGTGCTGTGCCGGGCGTGGCTTCGCGTGGTCCCCCACCCCCTGATTCTGGGGCTCAGCCCAGACTGAAATCCCTGTTGCACCCCTGCAGGAGCACACTGCATGCAGAAGCGGTTACCAAGTGCTACCAAGTCAGGAAATGACATCAGATTGTCAGATCACATGAGGACTCTCGAGATGTGGCAGATTTTGGGGGTGTATCCAGGTCCCCTGGCCTGGAAATTCATTGCTTGGAGTAAATTCTAGAGCAACCCCAATTTCACTGAGTTTCTTCTATACCCAGTGAATATTTTTCTGTTTACTTTTCAAGTAATTTGCATGAGTTTGGAGGAGCAGATGGATCTGCGTAGGCATCAGTGACAGCTAGGAATGTTGCCTAACTGTCCCTGTTGGTGGCCAGGCCTGAAGCTCTACTTGAATAATAAGGGATGAGGAAATTCTCTAATGTCCCCAGCTGCAGCCAAGTTTGAGAACCACTGAATTTGGGGTTCCCCGATCCAAAGATGGAGAAGAGATGAAGAGGAGGAGCACGAAATATGGCAAATTGTCCTGGTGTCCCCTCAAGAATAACGCCAGCCCGAGTCCTTTAGAGATTACATTCATTTTTCACTCTGATCCTGCGTGCACCAGATCGATCCAATTTGGGGCAAACTGGACAATCTAGGGAATTTGCTTTTTTTTTTTTTTTTTTTTTTTTTTTAACAGGGTGTTGCTGTGTGTTCCAGTCTGGCCTTAAACGGCCTATGGCCAAGGCTGGCCTTGAATCCATCGCGGTGCTCTTGCCTCAGACTCGCCCTGAGTACTGAGCTCACAGCCACCTTGCATGACCTATATTTGGCCTCTTTCTGCTTTTCACGTTGGGACCCAATACCTGGCTGGAGGGTTTCAAGACATCTCAGAAGTCTCACAGGAGTTGTTTCTCCCTGGGGACTTTGGGAGGATGTGTGACTGGTTACTTCCTTAAGGCTGTAGTGGAAAACCTGACTGGTCCCATGTGTGCGGCTGTAAAGTGACTTGGCAGAGAGCTTTCTGCCAGGCACGGGCAGTAATCAGAGCACAAGGAGGCTGTGCTGCTCCCTCGGGCACCTGATGACCTTAGTCCACTGCGGGAGGCCCTGCACCTGGCAAGGCTTCTGTTTGGAGTAAAGTCTCTAGGCGGGAGTGGAGCAAGTTTCACCAGCAGCACCCAGGGTGAGGTTGTGGAATCCTGGGCAGTGGTCTATGGGTGAGGTGCCAGTCTGGGGCCTAAGACCTGCATTTTAGACCAGCCCAGGAAGCCAGCATGGCAGCAGGGTTGCGCTGCAGGTGTGGTCCCTCCCCCATGGACAGAGCGTCTTTGTGTACCTCTCGGGGCATGCTGCTGGCCCACGTCTCTTCCTGTACACCTAGGAGCTGCTGCACATCCTGTTTTACCATCTAAACACAGGGAAAGAGGAACACAATTTGCTTCTTCCTGGATCACTTTGTGAGCATCTGTGTTGTGTTGGGGGGGTGTCAGTGGCAACAGGGGACAGCAGTCACCATGGAAGGCTACCAAGTCCCAAGCCAGGCACTGCAGCTATGGCCATCACTCTGATTACAAAGCGTGGTTCCACAAGCTGGGTCCCCTATGCCCCACTGGTCTCTGAGGACAAAGGTGCTTGGTGAGTTTTTCTATGGAGAAACTGAGGCACCAGCAGGCAGCTGCCTCCCCGGGACCTCAGCACCAGCCTGAGACCCTGCTTAGCCCCCCTCTGTCTGTATTTTCTATAACAGATTTCTCTCTCAGCCTGAGGCTCTTTCCTTGGTTGACCACACCCTTGGAGAGGCAGCCTGAGATTGGTCTGTGCCCCCAAAGTGGGTTGGACCCCCAGCTTCCTCTCACAGGCAACACCGGCTGTGTGTGAGGACCTCACAGGAGGGCACCAGGTCCTGTCATCTGCTCTCCCTCTTACACCCACACCCACACCCATACACACACACACACACACACACACACACACACACACACACACACACACCCTTCCCAGGGAAGGGGCTACCCAGGCCAAGTTCAAGGTCACAACCCCAGAGGAAGGAGAGGACCCTGTCCAAGGTGCCCAAGGACTATGTTGCAACGTGATGGCCCCAAAAATAACAAGGCTCATGGGGCAGGGGCTCAGACTGGGGTCACAGTGGGGCTGCCATGCCCAGGGTCCCAAGGGTCAAGGCTGTGAGCTTTAGTCCTCTGGCTCCCCATGCAGTCAAATGTCACTGAAGAGGCAGCCCACTGTGCCAACCACAGTGACACAGTACCCAGTCTGATGCACTTTTTGAGCAGAATGTAAAGCTGGCAGCATTTCAAGGCTGGCCTTGCAAGAACACAAATTTTAAAAACAGGAAGTTAAGTTCCTTTCACATCTGCCCTGAGCATGCTCAGGGGTAGAGCTTGGGGTGGCAGCGTTTATCCAGGGAGGACTTGCGATCAGCCCTGCCTATCCCAAGGTCTGCTCAAAATCGCTTGCTCTTGCTGTCATCTTTGCTTCTCTCTGGGACATCCCTAGTCTGAAACTGACAAGCGTCACTTCCCTTCCGGCATTCTGGTTTTGGTAGCAGTGCTTCTGGTTATAAGATCCAGCAGTTCTCCACCGCTGGCAATGAGCTGGGCCATCGAGTTGCTAACAGGGAAGGAGCAGGAGACAGACCTGCCTCAAAAGAAAGGGGACCAGGCAAGGGAGGGGGCAAAAGGGGAGGAGAAGGGGCTGTGTGTGCATGCACCAGCTCCACACAAGGGACAGCAATGTGGGCGTTAGCAAATGTGGTAGCTAAAAAAAAAAAAAAAAAAAAAAAAAAAAAAAAAAAAAAAAAAAAAAAAAAAAAAAAGGAAATAGTAAAAAACAAAAAATTTAAAAAACAACTCAACAGATTAAAAAAATAAAAAAGCTGTGTTTGATGCCACTTCAGGGGGCAGGGGCAAAAGGATCCCCAGGAGTTTGAGTCCAGCCTGGCCCATATGGTGAGGCCAGTGCTGTCACGGAGCCCAGGCTGTGCCCTATGAGGTGGCCCCTCCACGGCCTGGCTACTCTGCCCCATGCAGCAAGCGAGCCACACCTACTGATCCCAGAGCCCAGGGCCACTCCTCTGGGTTGGGTCTACTCTGTGCGTGTGGCCTGGACCTGGTGTCAGGGGTGCTGCCCACAGACTGGGGGGCTATTTGGCCTGCTCTGACCATGTCACAGCTCTCCAACAGCCTGTGTCACCTGCAGCACTCTTCTGCTCATGCTCCTTGACACCTCAGGACCTGGGCCACTTGAGAAGCCATGGAGAGGGTCCTGCAGCCTCCTGTGTCACCCTGCCCCAGCCGACCTCACCCCTTTGAGAGAAAAGAGAGGTTGGCGCCTCCGCCTCCTCCTCTTCCCCTAAGCATCTAGGAGTCTTCAGGCCTCTGCTCCCAGCTCCCTCCCTCCAAGGCTGCGGGCTGCCCTGACCTGGGGTGAGCTGGCTCCATCCCCTCTCATCCAATCCTGGACAGCAGGGAACCCAGAGTTCCTTCCTCAGGTCACCAGGGGGGCCAGGAGGCCTCACCAGCTCTCAGCTCAGGCCAAGGGACTGAACAGGTGGGGGCTAGGAGAGGGAGCGAGAGACAGGCTCTGACACAGGCCAGCCCCACTCCAGGGACCCCCAAGGCAGCCACCTCTCCTCTCTGTCTGTCTGTCTGTCTGTCTGTCTGTCTGTCTGTCTGTCTGTCTCTCTCTCTCTCTCTCTCTCTCTCTCACTTTCACTAATGAATCTTGTTATTCTTTTTATTACTAACGTTTGTGGTACATGCCCTTCACACTCTTCTCGGGGACTGGCAGGAGAGCAGAACCTGTCCAGGTTCCCTTTCTCTTCCCTTCCCTCCCTCCCCTCCTCCAGCCCTTGATCCTTTCCCCTTTGAGAAAGATCCACCTCCCTACTTCTTGCGAGCTTTCATTTTACTCTGTATTTGTACTTCAGGCACCTCAAATAAGAGAAACCACTCCACATTATGGTCTCCAGGAGCATCTATTTTCCTACAAGTGACTCATGTTTGTCCTTCTTTATGGCAGAGTAGTACTCCACAGTGTATAAATATCACAGTTTATCCCTTCACTGCTTTCTTTCTTTTTTTCTTTTTTTTTTGGTTTGGTTTTTTTGTACTTAGGACAGGGTCTACAGGGTCTCACTGTGTAGATCAGACTCGCAGTGATCCTCCTGTTTACAGCCTCTCAAGTGTTGGGATCACAGGCCACCACGCCCAGTCTCAATTGCCTTCTCAGCGCGCCCAGGGGTGGGGCCGGCATATCCCTTCACTGTTGATGGACACCTAGGTTGCTTCCAAGCTCCAGCCGGCATGAGCTGTGCTGCCATAAACATGGGTGCACATGGGTCACTGTTAAGTGATGACTTTAACTCCTTCTGAGGGTACCTAGAAAGGGGACACCGGGTAGAATGGGATTTCTAGCTTTAGGGATTTGAGGACTCTCCACGCTGACTTCCTCTCTGAGCCTCTCCACTTCCCTGTGCCTCAGTGGCCTGCAGAGGAGGAGGTGGGGCTCTCTGCTGCCCGCACGCAGGGGCATGGTCGATCTTCTGCCCAAGTTCCAGTCTTGTTGCCAGGGATCTCAGCTGGAGAATGTGGCTGTCCTCGCTCCAGCAGTGTCTAGGAGGATGTGGGAAGCCAGGCTGCTACGGGTCCAAGGGTGGGGGACAGCAGGCCCTGTCTCAGCAGTGCCCACCCCAGGAAGGAAGAGCAGGTGGCCGTGAGGTCCCCAGGTCCCCAGCAATGCTGCTATTTGGACCCACGGTGGTGCCTCCACGTGGAGCTCCCGCAGCACATGGCTGTCCCTCTCCGTGAGGCCCAGCACCAGGGCAGGGCCTGCTTCTCTCCTCACTGGGCCCACTCTGCCATGTGGTTATGCCTGCTTCCCAGGAGAAGCTGATGCCAGTGCTCTGACCTCGCACCTGATGGCGATTTCCTTCCAAGCAGAGCTGGGCTTGCATGTGGACCCAGGCTGTGCTGTGGGGTACAGCCCATGGGGGAGAGGATCCCAGGTTCACTTTGCTGTCAGCCAGACAGGGCTGGCCAGCACTGGCCCCTCCAAGGGAGCCCTGTGTCTCCCAGCAGCCCCAGGAAAGCTGTCCTGCTCACAGGCACAGGCACAGGTGAGGCTGTGTACAAAGGCCGAAGTGGAGGGGAAATCCCCGCCCAGCGGAGCTGCAGTTTCTTCCTCCAGTTGGACCTGGCTGCAGCTGGGTCACTGCACACAGGCCTCACCAACAGCCTCCCTCAGGGCTCCTGGAACCTTACCTGGGCCCTCAAGGGCAGAGGGGTGGCAGAGCACGTGGGAACTGAGGCCCCAGCTTGGTCCTCTTGAGTAGGTGCTTGTGAGGGAGAAGGAGGGTAACCCCTGTCAGGAAATCTTACAGAGAGGACAACACCACCCCCCGCAGAGCTGCCCATGTCCTGCCACGTAAAGGGAATCTCTGTGCCTCTCTGTGCCTCTCTAGTGTCAGTAGATAAAAATTAAACATAGAATTAAATCCAGCCTTGCCAGGCTTGGCTTCCTGCTGTCAGGAGACTGGTCTCTGTGCTCAGCGGGATTCCGTCCTAAGGTAGTCCTTATTACAGCCCTTACCAGTCTTCCATGCAGGAGTGAGAATGAGAAGTGTGCCCTTCTGTGCCCTGAAGCTGGCTCTGGAGCAAGGTAAAGGCTGGTGGGCAGCTGGCTTCCCGAGGCTACGGGGCTCGAGGCACCCAGAGATAAGGGAAGGGCTTTGTGTAGGTTCAAAGCCCCTGGAGAGGCATGGGGATGGAAAAGCCTGAGGAGCAGGAGCTGGGTGGGAGCAGTCAGGAAGGGCTGGCTTGGTCCTGCCCCTCCCTCTGAGCGATGCCACTGACTCAGCTGCCCTGCAGACCTGGGTCCACACTATCCCCTCAGAGGAGGATGTCTTCTTCCTCCTGCAAGCGGCTCAGCGTTGGGGATATGGCATGACACTGTCAGGCTCCAGGAAGTCACATTGAGTCATAGGCAATGACCTACACCCTGGCCTGGGCTAGGCAGCATGGGGTCCTCCCCTCAGGGTCCTATCACAGCCAGCGCAGCTTCCAGGGCCGGTACTGCTGTCCGTCGTGGGCCCAACCTGTGTCCCACAGTGAACAGAAATGAGAGTTTAAACTGTGGGTTCCAATATATGGGACCCCAAGTCAGGGGTCAAGAGGGCACAGAAAATAGCCAAGGAAATGGGGTGTAAGGGAGGCCAGGGAGAGGGGACAAGAAAGGAGGGGGTGTTGGCAGCCACAGGAGGGGTAAGGACCAGGAACAGAGGCAAGAGAGCTGGTGCACTTGCAGCTACGCTGGCCCGCTCTAGGCATCTTGGGATGGCGAAGCATGGTGACATTACATGGAACAGCTTCCAAGGGCTCAGCCCAGTTCCAGGCTAATTTATAATGCCCTAAAACACCAGCTTCCTGCTCTGTGTGCCCGAGACGCAGGCAGGGAGCATGAACCCATTTATGGGTCAAGCTAAACAAACAGACAGCCTGAGTTCCAGAGCTGCAGGGTTCCCGCATGGTGGCAAAGTCCAAGGGGCTGATGTTTCTGGGCTGAGCCCTGTGTCATCCCCTTCCCCTGGCTGTCCCCTCTGATGGGGCAAAACATCTTCAAGGAGCCAGGAGGATGTGGGGCTCCTCATGGCTGGGCCCCAAGAGCTCCCACAGAACCTGGGGTCTCAACCCACGTACCCAAGGGGGCAATGAGGGAGGACACAGCAAGGCAGAGGAGGAAGGTGTCAGCAATGTCCCTAAATTAGCGTGGAGCTGGGCAAAGGAAATGAGACTTCTGAGAACACAAGACCACAATGTCCAGGGTCACTATCTGTCAGCCCACCCCTCAGCAGGAAACTGAATTGAAGTGGGTGTGTCATGCCTCTGGAGACTGGAAAATAAAAATTTAAAAAGCATGCCCCTTCTAAACATCTTGTCTTCAGCTCAGGCTTCGAAGTATTTGAGTAGCTTGGTGTTGTGGTACGTGCCTATCACACAGCACTTGGGAGGCTAAGGCAGAAGGATTGCCACAAGCTGAAGGCCAGCCCCAGTTACATAATGAGACCCTGTGTCAGAAAAACCAACCAAATAAAAAGTATTTGAGTAAAGTTGCTGGAAAAATGGACAGTCCAAAGGTTTACAAAGAAAATCCTTAGACCAAGAGAAGTCTGAGATAGGAAAGACAGAGAGGATTGAAATTTGGAGCCTGGAAATGATAATCCTGCAGACTTGGAAAAGAGCAGCATGGATGGTAACAGTGAGGACCACGGGAACTGATGGCACAGCAGGGTGCAAAGAGAAATCTACTTCTCAGGGTTTCCAGGAGGAAGTGGAAGGAAGGGGGGAGGGAGAAGAAGGAAAGGAGGGAGAGAAGAAGCTAGAGAGGGGCAGCGAGGGAAGGGAAGACAGAGGAGGGAAGGCAGAAGGTAAACAGAATCTCCCTCAGAAGTCATGACTCAAGCAGAGCAGTCCCTGGCACTGAGACTAGTGGGAAAAGGTGACGAGACTGGGGTTGCACCTTTGAGGCCCTGTCCACAGAGACCCGAAGGTCAGGTGGGGAGGACAGGGACAGCAACTTCACGGCACCAAAGGCTGGTAGGTGTCACCCTGGCCAACAGGCTCCGCACACAGCCCCAGAGGACAGCCTCTGCCAGCGAGCCCTTGGAAGGCTCCATGTCCTTTCTATGATCACCTGAACCTGACCCTGAGGAAACATCTGAAACCCAAGTCCAAGGACATTTCACCCAATCACAGCCAGCGCTCCCCAGACAACTGAGATCACGATGCAAACAACTGAGCTGTTGAGGAGAGAGGTGAATAGTGGGCCATGACGCAGACACGCGGCAGCTCTGGGCGGGAGGAAGAACTTCATGGGACAGAGGGGTGTCCAGCAGGCCCAGGGGGCATGCAACTGTGCCCTCACTCATCCTCAGCTTAGGGAAATGGCCAAGGAAGGGGGGACCCAGGACCATGCCCTCAAAACATTCTTATAAGTCTGGAGTTATTTCAAAATGAAAAATTAAAAGATAAAAATAAAGCAGTGAACAGGAAAATAATTGTTTCTGAAGAAAAACTCTGGGAGGACGACACAGGAAAATTGGAAGTTCAAGCCCCGCCTGGGCCTTGCAGTGACTCATGAGACCCCCTCTCAACAGGAAAGACAACAAGGGCTGGGGTGCAGCTCTTTGTGGGTTCAGGCACAGATCCAAAACACAGCACAACACAAACAAAACACCTTATCCAGAACACAGTCCAGAAAGGCAAAGAAAAGCAAAACCCCAGAAGTGCCTGAGCCCAGAACACAGAGTGAAGAGACCCAGAAGCCCAGGAGAAACTGAGAAAGATGGAAGCGAGGCGACTCTAAAATGCCTGTCCACTAACTTTCCCAAATGTTAAAAACATCAGCTCTTAGATCCAAGAAACAAAGGAGCTTCAAAATAAAATAAGCAAAAACAAGGGGAGGCTCTATAGCCATCTAAATATATCTCAAGGGAAATTTCAAAGTGACTCAACAAAAGGCAAAATACAAATGCAGAAATGAGCATAGTCAGGAGCAAGGCCTGGCGGTTGACTCACCACTCGACCTAGCCTTTGGCTAAAAAAAGAAATAAAAGTCTTTATTGATTTGATTGAGAGGAAGAAGGCAAACTATGTTTACTCACAGGCAACAAGAATTGGTATGTTTGTAGAAAATCCGGTAAAATAAAACAAACTTCTAGAAGCAGTAAGTAGATTTAAGAAATATGCAGCATGCAAAATCAATGTTTTTAAAAATCCACTTTCTCCTACATACTAGAAAAGTGCTGGAAGAACGCCTGTTTTTGAGACAGGGTTTTGCTTCGTAGTGAGGCTGCCCTTGGCTTCCCTCTGCAGCCCAGGCTGGCCTCACACCTTGCAGCACTCCTCTTGCCTCACACGCCCGAGTGCTGAGACCGAAGGCCTATCCACCACGCCCAGCTAAGAACTTTAAAAATATTGTTTAAGGCAACATCAAAAGACAAAGAATATGGAAATAAATAAGAATATGGATAAAATTTTTGCACTAAAAATTACAAATCAATACTAAAAAATGGGGAGCGGGGAGATGGCTCAGTGGAATAAGCGCTTCCCTGGCAAGTGCAAGGGCCTGAGTTCAATCCCTGGTTCTGCCAAAAAAAAAAAAAAAGTTGAAAGATCTAAGCAGGAGAGACCTAGCATGTTTGGAACTCAGAAGATTCACTGGAAAATAATAGTATGTGTTGCTTGCAAATCTATCCCATAGAGTAAATACTAACAGAGACAAAAATCCCACCCAGCCTTTTATAAAAAATTTTGTAAAAATTTTCAAATTGATTCTGAAATTCACATTAAAATTCACTGAGACAAGGGCTGGCCAGATAGCTCAGTGGATTAAAGCGCCTGCAAGCAGGCGCAGGGGCTGGGGTTTCTATCCCTGGGCCTGCCGTGCTGGCCCCACCCCCTGGGCATGCTGACAGCTCTTGGGAAGCTGTAAACAGGCAGGTCACTATGAGTCCAATCTAGCAGTGAAACCCTGAACACCCTTTAGACCCTTCCTTAAAATACGAAAAACAAAAAAAATTCTTTGGAGCAAGAATAGTAAAAAAATAAACCTAGAATGTAAAATGGAGAGGCCTGTGCTACTTCACTCCCACATCCACTTTAAGTTCATAGTAAGCAAGACCAAGTGGTGGTGGCTACAGGACTGACAGACAGGCAGACAGCAGCCTGGAAGATGGTGCTGGGAGGCCTGGCCTCCCTTTCCTGCTCAAGTGATTTCTGACAGCATCACAGCATTTGAGTGGAGGCAGAAAGTTGCTTGGAGACCAAGTGGCACAAAAGGACGGCCACATGGAACAATGAGCCCCTGACCCATTCTAGAAGCAGAAACTAACTTGCAGTGGGGGACCGACTTGGAACTTCCGTGTGACGACAGTCACTCAAGCTCTGCTGCGCTGGTAGGCAAAGAATTCTCAGGCGCTAGAGAAAGCACTAGAGATCAACACAATTTAAAATGACTAAGAATTACCAGACAATAGACGGAGGCAAATATTTACATCTAAGAAAGGGATGAAGGAATTGCATCCTAGACATACAAAAACCTGCCACAACTTGCTGATAAAGTGAAATAACATGAAACTTAAGAGACAAATGCCCCCCCATAGAAATGGGGACCAAAGGCTGAAAATGACAAAGACCGGAAAAAGCCCTCAACGTCACGGGCCAGTGTGGAAATTCAAGTTATCACCGTGAGGAGACCTCTTTGCAGTAGAATGATGTAATGGCGTTGATGTCAGTGTCACGTCACACGCTCAGTGGAGGGCGAGGACATTCTGTGAGCTAAACTTGATAAGATTAGCTGCTCGGCTGCCTGCACCTGTATCTGGCCAGGGAGTGTAAAATTCCACACACACCTTGGAAAACTCTGATGGATTCTTATAAAGTTAAATATTTACTAACTCCAAGCCCAGCAATTCCACTCTTAGCTATTTTCCCAAAATAAATAGAAACCGGTGTCACAAAAGCCTGTGGTAAATACTGATAGTATCTTATACATAGTTGCCCTAAATTGGAGCCCACCCAAAGGCCTAGCAATAGAAAATGAATAAACAGATCAAGTCGTCCATGCAGTGGGCTGTTGGTCAGAAGCGACAGGAACAAGGTGCTCAGTCCAAGCGCTCAGTCTAAGCGGGGCATTCGCATTCGAGGCCCCTCCCTGCGTGCCCGCTGATGCTCTCATCCAGTGTGGTGCTGGTGGGAGGTGGCCTGTGGGGTCGTCAGCAGGTCAGAAGGATGGAGCCCTGAGAGTGAGGTTAGCACATCAAGGACAGGGACCCTGAGACCCCATCACTCCTGGATCTCATGAGAACCCTGCACCCAGAGCCCAAGGGAACTGGCCTGAGACAAGACGATTGTCATTTACATCACCAGCCTGTGGTACCAACCCACAGCAACTCAGAGGCATGAAGACCCCACACCACCCACAGAGTGGGTGGTGACTCCCAGACCACTTGATGACCAAGACAGAAGACAGAGCACACCGGGCATCCTTTGCCTAATGCCCCAGAGTAAACTGGTTCCCCCCAGATGTCCCCATCCTTGGGGGAGTGTGTGACAGAACCCTAGCCTGGATGACCCATGATGAACACTGCTGCATGTGGCTCCCAGGTCAAGGATACCAGGCAGTACCTGGCAGGGTCTTCAGCCACCTCATCTGCAGCAGAGGGGGTGGGAAAAGTAGGAAAGGCCAGAGGAGCCCTTACTGTGCCCTACGCCCTTGTGGAGCCTCCCAGCACCATGAGAATGAGCCAGGTGGCCCCTGGGTGACACATAGCCCATGGCCTGCAGCTGACCAACCTACAGGTGGGGAACAGAGGACTGCCTCGGGCACGCAGGTTCCCTGAGGACAGGAGAGCCACAGAGAAAAGCCAGCTAGACTGGACCTGTGGAACCCTAAGCTGAGTAAATCTTTATTGTTTGAAGCCACTCAGAAAGTGGTATGGTCTGGGATGCAGATGAGACCAAAGGGCAAACCCTATCCAGCAGGCATGCTTACATTTGTTTCTGGGGACCGGTGGATAAGCTGCTGTCCTTGGGGCAGCAGTGAGTGGCCCTTCTCTGAGTGTGGCTGCCTTTAGGAAGGCTCCCAAATGCATGACACAAGCAGGGTGGGGGTGGGGAAGACCAGAGCCTCACCGTCCACCCAGCTCCATGTCATCTTAGAGGTTGTAGGAGTCCCCGTGTGGGCACCGTGACAGCTCATGGCCACTGTCACCCCAGGATGTGCCTGGTGCTGCAGCAGGGAGCGTGGCTAGGAATCCAAGACCCTAGCTCTCCAGAGTATGGCTGGCTCTGGATCCAGGAGACAATGCCACCTCGGCCCCTGCTCAGCCCTCAGAGCCACAGGGTCAGCAGCAGGGAGGCAGTGGCTTTGGGTCTCAGGGCAGTGACAGCCGAGCAACCTTGGAAGAATAACTGTGTCTTTCTGAGCCTCAGATTTCATTTCTGAAAAATGGAGGTAAACTTACCACATTTTAAAAGGAGGTGGTGAAAACGTATAAAACCTCAGCCATGATGGTGGATAAGCATGTGGGATCCTGGGATCTCAACCACGAGGATCCTAGCCTCTTCCCCAGGCCAAGCACGAGGGGGTGGCCAGTTCACGTGGGTGCATGGCATCTCCATTGAGGCCTCTCATCTTGTGTGGCTGAAAGCTCTGTGTCTTAAGCCCCAACTCCTGTGGCCCTCTCCCCGGCCAGGTCCCCGCCCTTCTACTCCCTTCTTGGTGACTTGGAGCCCTCCCTGGTTTTGTGTACTTGTGACTGACTGATCTTACTTAGCACAAAGTTCCCAAGGCTCCTTTGTGTCTAGACTGGGTCAGGACCTCCTTCCCATGACAGCTGCCCACAAGAGCACCCAGAGCAGAAGCCGTCCACACTGTGCTCATCCTGGCCACCCTTCCCAGGCCCTGGGCGAGCATTCTTCCACTGGGCTTCAGCCTAGCCCTTTATTTCATTTCCTTTGGAGACAGGGTCTCACTGAATTGTCCTAGCTGGCTCAAACCTTTAATCTTTCTGCCCCCGCCTCCTGAATAGCTGGGATTACAGGTGTGTGCCACCATATCAGGCTCTCTGCTGAGCTTTTTCATGCTTCAGCAATGAAGGTGGCCCAGGATGGCTTAGCTGGGTCCTCAGGGCCAAGCTGTATACAAGGCGCTGGTCCTGCTGGGCTCAGTAATGGGGTCTAGTGCCTCTCTGTTGCTGGCCAGAAGGCTCCGACTCTATGGCAGCTAGATAGTGACCACTTCAGCTCCACACAAGGTGTTGTTGGTTCCCTGCTGCCTGGAGCCCTCACATGGCCACCTGCTGCCTTCCACCCAGCCACCAAGGCAAAAAGAGACTCTGGGAGAGATCCTCAGTGATGGCCAGTGGCCCCTGGTCACCCTAGTGTTATCCATTTGGTCAGAAGCAGGTCAGCGTCCTTCCCATACTCAGGGGTGGACATGTGACACATAGGGACACTGCGGGGACCACCTTAACAGTCTGCCCACCATAAACAGAAGCCAGGAAAAGCAGGGACATCCCGCTGCCTCACACAGACAAATAGCACTGCAAGACAGGAAAGACCAGAGGCTACCCTATAAAGAGTGGAAATATTCCAAAGAAATCACGGATAAAAGTTATTTTATTCATAAGAGAAAAAGTAGTGTGGTGTGAAAGAAAAGCCATAACCCGATGAGAAAATGAACATCAACAGCATCAGCATGATTTTAAGGATAAGAAATAAAGACAGGGAAGATCCCAGAAAGTAGAGTCAATCCTATTTTCAAGTGTTTCCTCTGACATACTTTAACTGGGTTAAGCAGCACAGGGGAGTACAGACAGGACTTGGCAGAGAGGGGGCGGAGTCCTAGGGGCGCTGCACTGAGATGGTTGTGTTTTGGGTTTGGAGTTGGGTACAAGTGGGAGAAGATGGGCTGTTTATAGCCGCTCTGGCAGTAGATATGGTTCCCAGGTGTGTGGTTATTTTGCTTTAACTTTTAAAAGAAAGAAAGTCATTTTAGCCGGGGATGGCACCAGAGCTGTCACCCATGAAGCACAATGCTAACTTTGCCACAAAGCCACATTATTGTGGGTATATAATACCCACAATTATTCTTTTGTGTTTTGCCCCCTGGTGATGCTCAGGTAAACTTACATGAAACCTGTTAGATGGAGCATTATGTGGGTAAAAATTCCAGGTTGGCACTTTTGCACACATGCACACCCCTTGTAGTCTGTCACACCAAGTGTGTAAACATGAAGGTGGCTTCCCACCCTCAAGCACAGCTGCTGAGGTACACAGCTGGCTGCTCTTATGCTGTTGTACAAATTTACAGTAGAAAAGTGTGAAATAGGTGGTTGTAACCCAGTGTTAGGTCCCTGTCATGAACCACAAGTCTAGGCAAGGCTTGGCATGTGGCAAACCCGAGGTGGTCCAGAGGTTCATGTCCCCGGCCTCGTGGGACAGCCCTGGGCAGACAGATATGCTGTTTAGATTATTCATTTATTAGAAAAATAATTTGGTTTAGACCTGTTTTAAATTCTACTATTTCTGTTTCGTTTAGAGGCTCATTGTTTTTTAGTTATCTGGAAGTGATTATCAAGAAATTTTTTAATTTTTTAAAAAATTATGGTCCAGCTTTTGCTTGTGTCGTGCTGGAAACGGAGCAGAGGCCAGGGCGAGTGGGGTGAGTGCCCTGTCACCGCCTGCGCCCCAGCCCGTGGGCATTTTTCGGGCTCTTCATCTCCCCGAAAAGACAGCCCATGCTCTGTTCCCTGTAAAATAAATGTGAAACCAAGTGTGGTAGCATGTATCTGTCATCCCAGCCGGCAGGAGGCTGAGGCAGGAGGATTGCCACCAGTTCTAGGCAGCCTGGACTCCCTAGTGAGTTCAAAGTCAGCCTGAGCTACCTATCAAGAGCTTCCTCAGATACACACATACATACACACACACACACACACACACACACACTAAAGGATTCTTTCTTCCCTGAAGCCTGACCAGTACTTGTTATTTGATTTCTTCATGATAGCCATTCATTCTCGGGAAAGATGGAATCTCAGTGTTGTTTTAATTTGCATTTCACTATTGGCCAATGAAGCTGAGCGTTTTGTCATGTATTGATTGGTTATTTGTACTTCTTCTGAGAATGATGTGTTTGTTTCAGCTGCCTATTTTTTGATAAGGTCTTCTGTTTTGAGCGGGGTCTTTTTAAAAATGCCTTATACGTTTTAACATTAGGTGTCCGTCTGAGGAGCAACTGGCAGCAGTGCTGGTGAGGCTGTACCAGGGAGCTTCTGCTCTGTCAGTGGGACTGTGAGCTAGCATCAGCTATGGCTTGTGTCTGGTTGTCCCCCAAAGCCTCGTGCAGTCGTGGGGTGGAGTCTAGAGTTTGTGATTAATTCATGATCCAAGGCTGGGATTATGGCTGTGAGTCTACACCTGCCCTGGGACAGAGAGCCTGAACGCAATAGAAGGAAGGGAGAGGGGCTTGCTAGCTGCCGCAGCCCCTACCCCTTCCTTTGCTGTTTTCTGCCACCATGAACAGCTGCCCTCTGCCATGTGCCGCTCTGCCTTGGAGCCAGCCAAGTATGGACTGAAACCTCCACCAATTGTGAGCTAAGTAAACCTTGGCTTCCTTAATTCTGGGTGTTGGGTATTCGGTCCCAGCAATGAGAGAAGAGTAACTGAGACATACAACCACCGTGGAAATCAGAATGAAGATTCCTCACAAGACTGAAACCAGAAATTCAATTTGACCAGAAATTCCCTTTCTTAGGCATCTTCCGAAAGAGTGACCCATGCTCACTGATGCTTACAGCAGCCCAGCTCCTAACAGCTAAATCTTGGGAGCAGCCTGATGCCCATCAACCAAAGAATGGGTAAAGATAACGTAGTGTTTACACACTGCGGAGCACTACTGTGCCGTAAAGGAGGACAACTTGAGTCCTTTAGAGGAAAACAGAGACATCTTGAGTTGACAATGTTAAGCAAAATGAATCAGACATACATGTTTACATATTGCGTGGTTTCTCTTTTATGAAACACCCAAACTATAAATAAAGAGCCAAGTGAAAGATAGATGACAGGAAGGAAGGAGACGGACCTTTCTCAAGGGAAAGGGGATCAGGAGCTGGAGAGGGGAAGGGAAGAAACGGGAGTCAGGATGCGGTCTGCACCAAAGGGGAAGAGCCCGAGGGATGCAGGGAGGTGGTGAGGAGGAAAATAGCGCCAGGCTGAGGGCTGTGTGTGCCAGCTCCATGCTAGGGACGTGGCCCCACTGCCACCCACGTGGGCTGATGAAGACAAAGCAAAGGGAGGAACTTCTGTCTTAGCTTTTAGGTCTTCAAACACTGCCTCTGTCCTCTCCTGGGCCTCCAGCTCCTCCTCTGCCCCCGTGTCTGGAGCCCTCTCTCCTTTCCTTCATCTTAGTCTCTACCCCTGTTCACCTGGGTATTTCTTCCTGACCAATCTTCAGTTAAGAATCCCAGCTTCAGCTGCTTCTAATGTGCTATGAAACTCACTCAAAGCATTTTTCTTCTTTTTTTTTTTTTTGAAACAGGTTCTCTCTATGTAGCCAAGGCTGGCCTCAAGCTCCCAGTGATTCTCCTGCCTCAGCCTCCCAAGTTTTGGCATTACAGGCACATACCACTACACCCAGCTACTCCGGGCATTCTTAACATGTTGCTGTAGTTTTTCAGTTCTAGAATTTCTATTTTTTCCAAGGCTGCTGTCTGATTTTTCTCTAAGTTCTAGTTTTTAGCTGAAATTTTAAATCTTCTTTTTCCTATCATTGAATATCATAATGCATGATTGTTCTGGATACTAAATCTGATCATTCTTCCTTCCACAGTATCCTGTGTCTCTGCTGTCCCTGAGTCCCCTGTGCTCCTGGTCACCTTTGATGGTGCAGCTCCAAAGCTTGTATGAGAGGTGGTTTAGAAATCACTCGCATCCTGGAGCCCAGCTGTCCTTCTCCAGAAATGCTGTTCTCAGTTCCGCGGGGGCATGACAGTGACGTCATCAGTGGAGGTTGGTGGCGGGAGACACTTTCAAGTCATTCTGACGACAAGGAGCTAGACTGTGGCCACACAAGGTTGACTACTGCTCCTCTTTGACTCTCAGGTGCAGCCCCCCGGAGCACCTACTCAAGGTTTCAGGGTGTTAAGAAGACCCTGCCCCAGCAGGCCCCGGACCTGCTCTGACCTCTGATCCCACAAGGTAGCCAAAATGACATCCAGCTTTCACCTCTGTTGAGCTCTTACTGTACCCCAAGAAGGAACAGGAGGGAGAACAAAAACAAAAATCTGGGTCAGGTGCAGCTCCTCTCTCTCTTCAGTGATGGAGAGGAACTGTCCAAGATAGGAGAGCATTTACTTATACCCTAGACAGTTTATTCAGCTCAGCCGCTCTCTCAGCAATCAGTGACAGACTGTGACAGCGTGCCACGAGGAGCTCTGCGTTCTTGGGCTGGCTTCACCCCTCACGTGGGATTACTTTCCAGCTTCGGCTGCTCCCAACTTGCCTCCACCGGTGGATGCTCAGGATGAGGGTGGCCCCGAGGCGGCTGCCTCTCTGGACTCTGCTTCTCCCAGCTCTCCAGGCCCCTGTCCTGCCCCTTGCCAGGGTCCATTCCCTCTAACAGCTGCAAGGATGTCACGCCCATCTGCATGGCTTTATTTGTTGAGATTACAGGCCCAGTGACCTCTGCATCCTCACAGTCAGTGGCAGGAACCCTCTGCACCCTGCAGATAACAACACAGAGTCCTCTCCTGGGACCTCACAAATCCCATCCTCTGCTGAATGATGCTCTGGCTGTGAACCTTTTTATCCCAGTTCACAGCCACTTTAACAGGGGCTGAGTGTTCATAGCAGCACACAGGTGGCAGCTGTGGGCTTGAAGAACTGGCTACCCAGCACAGAGCAGGATATCCAAGGTTTAGGCCTGAGGATAAGGATGCAAGGACACATAGCAGGTTTCAGCAGACCATTATAGGCCCAGGGGACCCTGGTGTGAGCACATAGCAAAGATGCACCCAGCTGCCCCTCTGAAGTGGGTGTGAGTCCCCATGGATGTCATAGGGCTGGAGTCATCCAGATGACCATTGTCTTTCCGGAGCTGGCAGTGGGGCAGCAGGCCTGGAAGAGGCTGTGCATGACCACGGGGTGCTTGTGACGCTCCCCTGGCCTTCTTCCCTGGCTGTGGGGAGGGTAAACTCCCACTGGGCTGCCTTCCAATGACGACTGTGACCTGGCTCTGGTTGGATAGGGCGAGACCTACCCTGAGGTGTCTGATGGTGACAGAGCCCTCCCCCAGGCCACCAAAGCCCAGACACGAGGGAACAGGATGTGGTGGTAAAATCCAGGCATGGGGCCTTCCAAGGAAAACACAAAGACAACTTGGGACTCCAGTTGAGTTCAAAGTCTTCAGCCCTTGAGTCAAAGCAAGGCAAAGTCTAGGGAAATCAGGCTCTCCCGGAAGTGCAGGGATTCAAGTTGACTGCCTCTCCCAAAGACTCTGCTGTGGCGCCCCAGCGTGGGGACATGAGGTGCTCAGAGCCCTGGCAGTGGAGCAGGGTTTGTGGGATGGTTTCGGAGTTGTTGGGGTTAAGCTGCTTTTCTAGGTGCTAAGGAAAAATGAATTCTGAATTCCTGATTTGAAGCTAACCCAGCCTTCCCTTTGCTCTGCTCTGGACTGCAGCTTTCAGAGCCCCACCTCTCAGACAGGAGACTTGCAGAAGGAGTGGGGAGGTCCCAACCTCAAGGGTTTTGACATTCACTTAAGAGTTCTGGCAGCCACAGAATAATTGGTTTGGGGTTGACTCAGTGACCTCTGCAGAGAAACTGGAGAGGAGCAATGAGGGTCGGGAGGGGAGTCAAGCCTGGTGCCAGCAGGTCAGGGCACAGCAGGCCAAGGGAAGGAAGAGCTCCAGAGGGAACCATAAGCTGGGGCTCCAGGGACAGCAGGGTCTGAGGCCTTCCTGCCTCTGTGACAACATTGGGCATCAGTGGAAGTGCAGCCTGGGCCCCAAGGGAAGCAGGTGCAGCAGGTGGGCAAGGCCTGGCAGCAGCTGCAGGAAGGCCTAAATCAGGCGGGGCCTATAGGAGGCCCAGCTTCCTAGCAGTGCCCAGGACAGGCCCAAGAGTGAGAGAGGTGAGCGTATCAGCCACCCCACATGGCACAGCCCTGCCCCTGGGACCTGCTGTCCCCAGTGAGTCCTAAATGCACCTGCAAAGCTGCAGTAAGTGCCAAGAGTGACTATCCTTTCTTACTAAAAAAAAAAAAAAAAAAGTGTGTGTGTGTGTGTGTGTGTGTGCGTGCGCGCATGCTACAATTTATCCTACAGTGATGCTCAAAACACACTGAGAAGGTTCACTTCTTTATGTAATCACTTCCTCTTGAAAAAAAAAATCTCCTTGAGCCGGGCAAGGTGGTTCACATCTTTGTAATACTAGCTTTCTGAGAGGGTCCCAAGCAGGAAAGTCCCAAGTGTGAATGCAGCCAACCTAGCTAAGCCCTTGTAGATAGCTAGCCGGAGGATAGGTAGATAGATAGATAGATAGATAGATAGATAGATAGATAGATAGCATAGTGGATTGCCAACTGGTGGTCAACTTGTTACCCCCAGTAGAACTGAACCAGCTGGTGCTGGATGTGGTTGCCAGCAGCATATGGAGCAGAACAGGAGAAGCTGTCCAGAGGCTGTTGGGGAAGCTGTTGGAGCAGCTGCTGGAGCTGTTGGAAGCCGCAGGTTCTCTTGGACTGTTCTGCTGGAGGCCCTTGTCATGCAGTCTTTCCTGGTGAACTTGGCTGTTCTTGTGAGGAGAGAAGCTTGAGACTTTGTTGTCACTGAAAATGGCTACAGTTCATTTTGAGGCAGCTCTGGTCCTCATCGTGAGCATCACTTCCTGGCTCCAGAGGAGAAGGTGCACTGCTCAGCCTCGTGCAGAAGCTTGTCACATTGGCTTTCCTGAGGGGAGCTCAGCTTTCCTCACTCAGAACCTCACTGTTGCTGAGGATGGCTGTGGTACTTTTGGGGGCGCTCTGGTGCTCACCTTGAGCATTGCTTCCTGGCTCTAGTTTAGATCCCTCAGCCTGCTGACACAGACCCTTCATCCTGTTGGCACAGACTTTCTAGCATCCCCCACTGATATTTGGGCCTTTCCAGTGCAGATCCATGAAGTGGGCCTGCAGGAGATATTGTCATGGGCTCTCGGCCTCCAACTGGACTTGTGGGAGGCATTGTTATAAGTTCTAGGTCTTCAGCTGGACTCATGAGGATGTTAGGATCCTGGGCCTCAGCTGGAGTCTTTGGTCTTTACTAATCTGTGAGAACAGATTTCTTGCACTCTTTGTATATGATTCTTTGGCTGATTATAAAATAATCTTATAAAATGTTTCCTGTTGCCAGATGGCTCAGCAGATTAAAGCGCCTGCTTAGGCAAACTTGGAGAGTGAGGTTCAATCCCCAATGTGCTGTGCCAGCCCTCCCCCGGGATGTGCTGAGATAGTGATTGAGACTGGGCATGGTGGCACGAGCCTGCAATCCCAGCACAGAAGGCCAAAAACAGGGAGATCACTATGAGTTCAGTCTGTGTAGTAAGACCCTATAGACCCCATACTAAATACATTTTAAAAAAAATAAAAAATGTTTCCTGTATTGTATTGTTCCCCTTATGAAAACCCCCAAACCATGACAAGTAAATAGATGATAAATAAGTAGAGGATTGATGATGATGATGATGATGATGATGATGATGATGATGATGATGATGATAGATAAAAGATGATAAATGGAGGGGCCGGGGAGATGGCTCAGTGGAATAAGCACTTCCCTGGCAAGCGCAAGACCTGAGTTCAATCCCCGGTTCCACCAAAAAAAAAGATGATAAATGGGTAAATGATAGACAGATAGATGATAAATAGGTAGATAATAGATAGAGGGCTGGGGCAGAGCTCAGGGTGAAGGTCTCAGGTTTAATCCCCAGGTTTACAAAGACTGAATGAAAGAACAACACAGAGACACCCCCCCACATGCTGCACCAGGAACTGAAGCACATCCTCTGAACGGACCCCATGTGGTGGCCACCTGGCCTGTGTGATGGACCCTTGTCCTCATAAGCAGTGGTAGCAAGGCCTGGCACAGAGCAGTGGAGTCTGAAGCTGCGACCAGGTGCTTCGGTGTGCACTGGACTCAGGATGTGCAAGAGTCAGGCCCTGGTGGAGGCAAGGCCAGGTCAGGGAAGGGCAGGCGTGACCTCAGCATTCCCTCTGCAGGGGGGACAGGTAGGAGCCTGGGGGTCAGCACTCCTGCTTGGTGACCTCCTCAGGTCCTCCACTCTCCCCAAAGGCCATGCTCAGGCCCTCTACCTCCCTCCCTCTCTAAAAAAGCACCCCAGGCTGGGTGTGCCAACATCCACCTATAATCCCAGCACTCACAAGGCTGTGTCAGAAGGACCAATGTCAGTTCGTTCAAAGCCAACCTAGGCTACCTATGAGTTCAAGGAGAATCTGAGCTACATAGCAAGATCCTGTCTCAAAAAAAAAAGTTTAAATTAAAACACCACCACCCAATCTCCTTCATGAGTGAATGATTTTTTTTTCTTTTGTCCCCTCTTTTGCCACTGCTGGTGGGGGACAGCCATTGCCCCAAGTGTCCCACAGGTGCTCCAGTTTCCAAGACATTGGGGCCTAGGTTATTTATTTGGTGTCAGAGTCTGCTTAGCTGCAGTGTGAGTAGTGAGCAGCTTCTGCAGAGGAGCAGGCGGACAGCCAAGCTTCCCCAGCCACCCACAGCATGGTTTTCAGCAGCGGTCACAATTCTGGCGAGCCATGGTGGCCCTCAGTATCTACCAGTGAACTCGGCGGTGGCTGAAGTTCCAAATCCAAGGCCACAGCCTTTCACCAACCATCTGCAGATGTAGGAATCTGTGGGTTTAGGGCAAAGGTTCTTCCTGAGAACATAAAAATGTGGCCCCGGGCAGAACCCTTCTGAGCTGCTCTCACAGTCTCCTCCTTGGCACAGCTGGCTTCGTGTCACTTTAAGGTACTGGCCACATCCAGCCTTTGTGCTAATAATCAACCGGGTTAAATATCACCTGGCAGGGACAGAATGGTTTGACGTCATTGCCTTTCTGTTACTAGGCAACACCTCCTTCTCCGAGATGGACAAATGGGCTAGGGGAGATACCAGAGGGACGCCTCCGATTTCAGGGAAGGGGACGAGACAGGGGAGCCTCTCCTGGGACCACCCACTCAAGGGCCACTGTTGTCCTCTCCTCCCAAGGCCTCAGCTCAATGGGAGACACAATGACGCAACTGGGTGTGGCCTGTTGTGTGTTACTGAGCACAGTCCCCGGAGAGGAGCTCAGGTGCCTGCCCAGGCTGGTCACTCAGCCACCACCTTATGACAGCAGGGTGGTGTTTGTACCATGCCCAGGCTGGTGTTTGTGGGCTCTGTCAATATACTGGACACCTACTTGAGAGGTGTCACTCGTCCCCCAGTGAGGTTGGTGTTGCTTGGGTGTGGTGACCGGCATTTTCAAATGACCCCGGTCAAATCAGCAGCATGGGCACTCGAGGTCCAGGCACTGAACTGCCATAAAAACACAGAGCAGAGCGGAAATGTGGGTGAGGCACACCTGGCAGGGAGCCACTGTTTACCTGGGGAAATTGGGCTGTTTCCCTTCCCTTTGAAAAGTAGGTATTTCCTGCACAAAACCTGCCCCACAGAAATGTTTGCATGAAGATAGGAAGATAGCCGGACATGGTGGAGCCGCGCCTGTCATCACAGCACTAAGGAGCCTGAGGCAGAAGGCTTCCAGGAGGTCCAGGCAGACTGACCTAGATAGTAAACTCAAGACCATGTCTCAAAAAGTGAAACAAAAGGTGAAAGAACAAGGGTGTTTATGATCACACTGTTTATGAATAGCAAAAACAGCAGCGAATGGAAGCCAAAGAATGTGTTATTTGTCATGCCGGGCAGAGAAGCACTGGGATGTGCAGACACAAGACACAAAATGTAGCCAGTGGATGGGATCCAGGGATGTAACTAAGCACCATGTGTGGGTGGGCGCCATCGTGCCCCTCGCCCATGGACGTGCTGGGTACCCACCTCTCTGGGCAGCGCATGCTCATGCAGTAGATTGTCCGTGCTCATCACAGACATTTACATTGCCAAGGCATCCAGGTCGAGCGGAGCCAGGCCCACACAGAACATGCGGCTGCTGCTTCTCTTAGGTCCCTTTTAATTCAGGGCACTTCTCACCTCACAGGCCATCTATTTATTGTATTTTTGTTGTCATTCTGAGACAGGGTCTTACTATGTAGTCTAGTCTGGCCTCAGCTCATGCAAGACTGTGGAATGTTGGGAGCCTTTCCCCTGGCCACGGGGTCCTTCTCCCCAGTTGGGGCCATCAATGCCAAAGACAGCACACACTCCATAGTGGTCACAGACAGAGGGTGGCTTCGTAATTGAGCTTTGTAGCATGAAATACTACCACTCGGCCACTGGGAAGGGCCAGGCACATCACTGCACAGAGCCACAGAAAGAAGCCAAGAGCCGTGTGAAGTGACAGCCTGGACCCCAGTCTAGAAAGCTGGGGGAGGAGAATATCACTTGTGCACTGGTAAACAGGATAAAAGCAGAAGAGAAGAAAGGGAGAAGAGGGCTGGCCAGATAGCTCAAAAAACTAAAGCGCCTGCTTAGGCAGCGCTGAGACATCAACTGAGACTGGGTGTGATGGTGCGCACCTGTAATCCCAGCTCTTGGGAGGCTGAACACAGGTGGATCACTACGAGTCTGATCTATATAGTGAGACCCTGTAGACCTTATAGACTCTTACTAAAATACAAAAAAAAAAAGGAGGGGATGAAAAAGAAAAGCAAAGACAAGAAAAAGGAAATGAAGGAAAGAGAAAGGAGAAGAGAGGAGAGGAGAGGAGAGGAACCTAGGGCTGGGTGTACAGGTGAGGGGACAGCCACCCTGGGAAAATCCACACTCCCTCTGCGGGCCCAGGCCTGAGGGTGTCCCTGGCTGAAACACAGTCACACGCCCAGAATGATGCTACCAGCTCTTGAAGCCCTGGTACCCAGCACCCATGCACTAGCCCCCACCTACCCAGGTGCAGTGACCACCCCCACCCCCTGCGGTCATGGGGGTCACCCTGCCCTGCCAGCCCCAATGCTGTGCCCAGCATCTGCAGTAACTGTGGGGTCCTCTCTCAGAGCCCCTTACCATGTTCTTACCCTCTGCTGCCAAAAGTCGTAGCTTACTAAGGTTGTGTTTATCTGTTCACGTTTTTTTTATTAGAACTCCAAACATCTATATTCCTGTTGCTTCTCTTTCTCACAGCAAAGCAGCCCTTATGCCTGGAGTTCAGTTGCTGGGAGGCACTGTCCACAGAGTGGAAGTTCACTTTCTAAAGACTGGAGCCCTGGAGACAACCATCTTCAAGCAGGCGGTGGTCAGGTGACAGGGATGAGAGAAGGACTGTGCACTTCTCGATCTGCCCTCGTTTTGCCCTGGCACTGGCCCTGAGCAGTGCAGTGAGACCTTCCCTTCTCCAGCATGGACAGCTGCCCATGCTGGTCAGTTCCCATCACTGGGACCAAACACGGAGGGAAGTCACTGGTAAGGAGAGGGCTCTCTGGCCCCTGTTTCAGCCAGTGTCACAGGCTCTGAGTAGACACCAGGGTGGATGGATGCAGCAGAGGGTGGCTGCTCACTTCATGGCGACCAGGAAGCAGAAGGGAAAGGGGACAAAGATCAGATAGTTCCCAAGGCACAACCCCGCCTCAGTTCCCACCACACCCCACAATCACAACTAACTGCAGCAGCAACAATGGATTCGTCCACAGGTGGTGCTAGGGCCCTGTGATCCAGCCCCCAAACTGCCCTGCAAAGCAAGATCTCCACCCCTGAGCTCTTAGGGACATTCTGGGTCCAAACCACAGCACTGTGCTACAAATAATGCTGTAGAGAATGGGTGGCCTTGGCAGGGCTCATTTCATAATTTTGCCCCCATGTCTTTGGGTTAGATTGGAGGACTGACCTTATTTCTTGTGCATCTCTAGGTGCTGGGTGCACAAGCAGTCACGCAGAGCAGCTCCCGACCACCAGGGGGCACTGTGGCCATGGCTTTGCCCATGACTGGAGCAGGAGGCCAGCATGTCCCATTGACACAGGGTCTCTGTCACCGCCTCAGCTGCGTTTTGAGAAGATTCCTTTGGTGCTGGGGAGTTCAGTTGCTGGGAGGCATTGTCCACGGAGTGGGAGTTCACAGACTAAAGATTGGAGCCCTGGAAACAACCGTCTTCAAGCAGGCGGTGGTCAGGTGACAGGAATGAGATAAGGGCTGTGTCCCAGGAGGCCCGGAATCTCAGAGGACCCAGTCATCAGAAAGCAAAAGGGAAGGGGTGGGAGACAGTCCAGAGAAACCCGGAGCAGGGACCCAGCACAGACCATGCAGTACCTCAGTGCTGTCCAGGCCCCGCAGGGAGCAGGGTCTGTACATGGGGACACTGTACTCCCCAGGACAGATGTCATTGGTGTGACTGGCCTTACTGAGTCATTCTTGCCTGTGGGCACCCACAACACACTCTGCTTGAGTCCACCCCTGTCACCTCCCCTCTTCCCACCATGACAGTTCTTCTGGAATACCCCAGAAACCACTCTGGAACCCAGGTACCCCCAAATGACCCTCCAGCCTCATGTACTTTTATCGATCTTCTCCTAGTTGCAGTTAAATCCTGGGGCCACCCTCCTGAGCAAGGTATCATTTGCCTCCCACTAACCTTTCTGTACACACTTCTGTTACTGGGCACAATGTTGACAGTGGCCTGTCTTCAGAACAGGGGTGCACCTCAGGAACATGAAGGCCACTCTTATCCAAACATCAGCTCCTGACTTGAGCTTGCTTAGTTGTCTGCTGAGTGAGCCGCTTGCATCAGGGGCTGAAGATCCCCGATTTCTGAATGTACATCCTTGAAGAGCCGCGAGGACGGATCTCAACCCACAAACCGCTGGCCGTCTCACCTCCAGCACCTGTCCACCAGACTGGCTGTTTCTGGGGCCCACGCACATCCAAGCCCTTCTTCCCCAGGGATCCCACTGCCACACATGGCTTCCTTGTGAATGCCTCTCTCATTTCTGCAAAACCTGTCTTGTGGTTGTCATGCTGCAGCGTTCAGGAACATCACAGAGGCCCAGCTGCATCCTCACTTCCATTTGCTTATTTTGAATGTGTCAGGGCAGTGTGCAAACGCCCGTCCCAGATGGTAACGTGTTTCCTTCTCTTTCCCAGGCCTCTTCCTCTGCAGGGTGTGCGGGCAGTGGGAGGCTTGGCAGGCCGCCGGGGTTGAAGACCATCCTCAGCTCCACCCAGCTCGTGCTCCTGAGCAAGAGCCGCACACAGCAGGCCCCGAGAGTGCACAGCGAGCCGTCCCTCTGCTGGCTGTCCTCCCACACATCTGTCTGGATGGCATCTCAGCGCCCTTTCCTCCCTCCGGGCTGTCTCTCCCTGTAGTGCCCAGCATGGTGAGCAGTGAGCTCCCAGGGTGCCAGGGCCTCCTCCAGCAGGGACCCTTTCTGCCCTTAGTGGGCAAAGTGGATAAGACGCTGTGTTTGGGCCTGAGGAGATGGCTCATTAGAATAAGCACTTGCCTGGCAAGCACAGGGGCCTGAGTTCAATCCCCGGTTCTGGAAAAACAAAAAAACCTCTGTGTTTGTGGCATTGTCATATATCCCCTTCATTTTTCAGAACTGGAGGAAATGGAATAAAATGCCTGCTGACCGTGCCAGCAGGGTGGAGAGCCCAAGCTGGCCACATCCTTGCTCTAAGCTGCCAGCACAGGGGAAGGTGCACCAGCGGGGGAGGCGAGACTGAGAAAGAGGCTTGGGGTCTTGGCTTAAAGCACAGCTGGAGGCCTGGGGAGCCCTTCTTTCCCTGGCTTTGGTACCTAGTTCCCTGGGGCCCTCAGATGTCCGCTGGAAGTTGGGCTCCACTCCATGTGTATTCTGCGAGGTCAGGCCCAGGTCTCTGAGCCAGGAAAATGCAACAAGGACCAGCGCCTCCAAAGGGAACCTTGGCAGCTGTTCCTACTGCCTGGCACCTGGCTGAACCTCAGCCTGGGTGGCCACCCGGGCTCAAAATCACAGTGTCCAGCAGAGGGAGCCCTGTGCCTCGCTTTGCCAGGGAAGGTCTGTCTTCAACATCCTCAAAGCCACGGGGCCTCCAGGTCCTCAGGCCAGTGACACCAGCAGCCACACCCCACCCGAAGGGACTGGGTGGCTGGGGAACTACAAAGCCCAACCTGTGTCCCTTTACGCACACATATGCTGAGCACCCTTGGGTATCAGGAAAGTGACCTGCGCTTGCTCTGTCTCAAGCACTATGACTAAAAGAGAAGTTTTATATATTTATTTTTTTAACAGAAATTCTTTCTGAACACCTTGGTTCAGTGCTCAAATGCCCACCATCCTGCCGCCCCTGACGTGTGGCTGAGCAGGAGCCAAGTAGGGGCAGAACAGGCTCTCAAGGGAACAGAGCCTCCTGAGGACGCGGTTCTGATCCATCCGGGCAGGTGGGAAGGATGAGCAGGGCTGCCCATCGCAGGGAGGGAAGGCTGGCCAGGCCTACAGGGTCCCCAGCCCCAGCGCCTCTGGCAGCCGGCCAGGCCTGCTTCCACCACGCGTGCTGCACCTGGTGGCAAGTGTCCCCAAGCCTCTAGCCACAGTGACCCAGCCCTGAGGCCCTCTGTGACCAGCACCCGGCTCTGTGCACCATTCAGGCCCTGTGACAGCTGCAGCATGGAGCATGGAGGGCAGGCAGGAGCAGCTGGCCAGAGTGGTCGGGACTGGGACACTGGTGTGCGCCTCGGAGACAGAAGCCTCAGTGCTGCGTCCCCTCAGCCCGCCACCCACCTGCTTCCAAAATCCTCCAGGAAGCCCACCTCAGGTTTATAAAGACAACATTTTAAATTACTGCCCAAAGAGTGACTTCTACCTGCCATTTCATGAGAATCTTTTTCAACTCTCTGTTATTAACCACTTACCAGTTTATTTAAATAAAGGATGAACAAAAATTGCTCTTTTTATTCATTTTCATAATCTTATATAACAGACAATTTTATCAACCTTAGTAATTTCTCTATGTATGGTATATCTGAAAACACTTAACACACAACACAGCATTAACTTGCACAATCTGTCTACTCTCTTTGTGAATTCTTGTGCATTCGTACCTTTCTTTGAACAACATGCTTTACACTGTCATGTTGGCCTTTCCTTTATTCTGTGGTTGGTAGAATGTCAATAAATGTCTGCATATCCTAAATGTAATGGTCAAGTCATCCATGCTGGATATCTGCTCAGCATTTTGTTGTCCTCTGTTTTTCAATTATTTGATTTTATTTTATTTATTTAATTTTTTTTGGTGCCAGGGATTAAACTCAGGACATTGCAACTTGCCAGGAAGGCACTTAAGCCAATGAGCTATCTCCCTGGCCCCAATTATTTGATTTTTAAACCTAACTGAAATTGTACATGAAATTTTTTTATAATTTTATTTTATTTTGAAGAATAAAAACAAAAGCAAGAACAAAAATCAGAAACAAAGACAGAAACAGGGTAACATACAACAATACATATGTCACAGATTTTCAAAACAAGAATTGCTGATTACAATGGTTGAAAAATCCATTTTTTAAAAGCTGATTAATAGGACAGTTTCAATAATCAATACATTGTACATTGTTATCTTCTTAGTGGTTATCCGTAGTACAAGAAGCAGCCAGGATATCCTGTCCAAACACTATTAGTACACCTCTTTCTTCTCATTGAATTAAGTGAAAGTAGCTGTATATCTATTCTAACTATTTTGTATATAAAAATACCAAATGATCTTTCCTTTGTATCCCCTTTTTTTTAGTCCTATCAGAGATGAATAGTCTATTGGCATCAAAATACTATAGGTGTTTGAATTCAGCTAAACAATCCAACTCAGTCTAGCAGTCTATAATATTAGTAGGTTATCTTCAGAAGTTATTGACTTGAGCCTTTTACAGCTCATCATGTTAGTATGGTTTTACTTTATATGCCTCGTTTTTATACT
>NW_004524621.1:4145655-4146803 GCF_000260255.1 Octodon degus | reverse complement strand
CATGTGACTCTCCCCAGGCATACTGTACATCATCAATCACATTCCTCTGTGGCTTCATAATCTTCTTGATCAGAAAATTTGGAGCACAACTGAGTTACATGTTGTTATAGTACAGGTTCTCTTATGTCCCAAGTCTTCACTGACCTTGAAAGGCTAGGGCCAAAATGTTGGCTGACCTTGCAGCCCTTCCTTTTCTCCAATTGTGAACTGCTTTTAGGTTGTTAACCCTCCAGAAGAGAAGCTTATTATTAACCTGCAATATATGCAGTTTGGTTTACCCTATCTGTCTAAATATCAAACACCTCTGGCATAACATGGAATAGGCATTTTCTATCAAATATTGGTATGTTGAACTTTAAGTCCTTACAGAATATGAAGGAAAAATAATTTTTAAAAAGTAGAAATAAGCATTTACATATTTTTACAAAGAAATTTAGAAATCTAACCATATACAGAATTGTAACAGGATAGACCTGTGACTTTTTTTTTTATTCTTGTCTTTTTTTTTTCATTTATTACCCTTAAAAAAAAAAAGACCTTTACTTGAGAGACATTATGGCAATAAATGGTGTGTCATGACAAGAAGTACGTATTTAGAAGACCAGGATGGCAGGCACACCAAGTGTGACCCCTCTATTACACATTGCCATCCTCACTGCAGTCACCTGGGTGACAGGCACCAGCATATAGAGTTAGTCAGGGTGAGAATCTCACCAGCCAACCGCTAGTCTCAAAAAACTACTGATATATCCCAGGATCACTGTCCCACCCATCTCATGCTTACAAATGCATGGCTTCACCCCATCATGATTATCAGCTTTTCTCCTTGCCTTCTCTGCATTGTTGAATCCTCAAGTTCTCACTTTCCTTTTATTTGTGTTGTACCTTTCTATATGTAATTCTTGTTTTAAGTTCTTATACTAGGGAGACAATATGATATTTACACATGTGGGTCTGTTTATTTCACTTATAAGTATATCTTCAAGTGGCATCCACTTAAATATGAAGACTTCGAGTTTATCATTCTTTATAATACTCCATTATATAAAAGTACCACATCTTTTTCAACCATTTCACATGTGATGGAGATCTCAGCTATTTCCAAGATCTAGCTATCACAAATTGTGCTGCTATAAACATAGGTACGC
>NW_004524621.1:4103046-4130388 GCF_000260255.1 Octodon degus | reverse complement strand
TGGGAGAGGGTCCGGCCCACGCTGCGCCTGGGCTGGGACTGGTCCCGCCGGCGCAGGGTAGCAGGAAACTCTCCGCACACTCACCGGACCTGGGCTACGACTGGGTCTCTTCCCTCACTTTTTGATTATAGGATAACTTATTAGAGGCTGGTCGCCTCTGTCAACCCCAGCCATAGAATTATGATAGTCCCTGCCCACTATTGGAATTGTTTCAGTTTTGTTGTTTCAAGTTCTGTCATTTCTGTATTATGAAGAGTTGGTGAGAAGGAGGCATTGCGTCTGTCTTTTATTTCATAACAAAACCCCATCCTTTCAGGCGCTGACATCACGTCCTTTTCCTTTTGCAGGTCTCGGTCACAGCCTCCCTGCTTGGTCTCAGGGTCCTAAACATGTCTGTTTTGTACTCTAAAAGAGCATCACTGAGTGCTGGAGAAGTATAAAAATTATATCCAATGTGCTTACATGAAGATTGTGACACATTACAGGGTTTGGTTTTTTTCCTTTAATGTATTTGATACAGGGTCTCACTAAGCAGCTCAGACTTGTAGTGGCCCTCCTGTTTTCAGCCTCCCCAGCTCTGGGATTATAGGTGTATGCCACCACACCCTGTCTCGGTGGCCAGCTCAGCATGCCCGGGGGCAGGGCCAGAGTGACATGTGGTGCTGGGGATCAAACCCTGGTCCCTGCGCTGGCCTAAGCAGGTGCTTAGTCTGCTGAGCTATCTTGCCAGCCTTATTTGTCACAAATAAAGGAAACACGAAATAGTAAAACAAAGTAACCAGAAAGAATTATTAGATTTCACTAGAAACAAACATCATAGGCAAGTACAATGTTCTAGATAAAAAAGTGTGCAAAAAAGCTCAACATAAACCAAGTGAGATGTACGTGTGCATCTCCTACAGATGAGTATAGCCTAGCAGAAATGACAGCCATAAAGCTTTCCGTCTCGTCACACAGCTCAGGCTGGCCTGAGGTGAGGAGCCACTATCGCAGGTCAACGGCATGTGCACAGCAAGCCATGAACACAAGCTGTTCCAGCTCCAAGAACCAACGTGCTCTGAGGAACCGTCCCAAGTTGGTATGAAGAGAGGTTGAAATTGACATCAACCTCCTTAGAGTATAAATAAACCAGCTAAGGTGGTAGAGCAGTTCTTTTCCTCTCAGCCAGAGAGTGGGCTCCACTTGACATCAAAGAGAAAGAAAAGAAAAGAAATAAAGAAAGCGACACCTGCCCAAGTGCCACTCAGTCAGGATGTGAACACACTGCCCAGTGACGCTCCCTCCACATGAACTCTGGGGTGGTTCAGACCCAACTCAATGCAGGGCGCTTCCATATGGCTAAGCCTTGGGAGCTGAAAGGAGGCACTGACCCTTGCTCTTCCGGGAGTGGGGCCGGTGGCTGGCAGAGAGGGATTCAAAGCTGGGTTCACCTCTCCTTCACCCAGTAGACTGAGTCTACTGCCCCAGCAAGCAAGGACACCAGAGGGAGCTTGCAGGGGGACACTGGTCCTGAGTAGGCACACCGTGTAGCCTGGAGCAGTGCAGGTCGCTGTCCCCAGCCCAGGGGCTGAAACTCCAGCATCCAGGTACTAGCTGGGTGGTGAGTCCTTGAAGAATCAAGGCAGGCTCCCCACTGATCACTGTTGGCTCCCATGGCCAAGATCGGTGTCCCCTTGGCTGAGAGCTGAGCCCCTGCTCTGCCTGGCATTGCACGGCCATCTTCTTCAGGTGGGTGTCTTGAGCCCCTCTCTAGAAACACCTCAGGTGCACAGTCGAGGCTCACCCTCACGCACTGGGCACTCCTTTTAATACAGCATCTGCAGAGACGCCCTCCAGCTCAGCCCACGTTCTCAAGTTCCAGGTCAGGACAGGAGACGAGAAACACTCACAGCCTAGGTGCAGGGATGCATGCAAGAAGCCGGCATGGAGCTCCCAGCCCTCTGCCTCGGTGGCCTGCAGTGGGACTGGGGCTAAAGCGCTCAGAGCAAGGCTGTGGTAGGAGGCTACAGCAGTGTCTGCCTGTCCCAACCCTGACCCTGACATCGTGCCCAGTCTGCGTGGACTCAGCTACATGGGAGAACATCTACCACAGTGGGTAGTTCAGTCCAGAGTCTCTCCACAGGTGCTGGGTCAGCAGGGGGCTCCAAGCAGGGGCCACTCATGCGTTAATTTCTTCAGTGGGACAGACACACAGACACAAGCAACTGGACAGCTGGGCATATGGGGACAACTTGAAAGCAAGAAAAGAGGTGTTTACTCTTCCCAACAGCCACTTCAAGCACTGACGAAGGCCATGGCCAGTGTTGCCACATATGAGCACAGCTGCCTGTTTTATAAATAAAGTTTTATTGGAACTCAGCTCCACCCACAGACTCACAGACTCCATCTCATCTCTGTACTCTCATGGCAGTGCCAGTGGGGTGACAGAGATGCTATGGGGAGGAGAGAGAATATCACCATCCCCTATGACACAGTGGAAAGCCACAGCAATGTCCCAATCACTGCCCCAAGTGCAGACCACCCCAAGGGCATGGGCCACCACAGGGCCACATGGTGCTATAGTTCTACCCTGTGACCATCATGAGCAGGGCACAGAACCCCAATGGGGATGGGATGCAGGGGCCCAGCGGCCAGCGAGATCCTAGCCACCCGTGGCCCTCACTGCCTCTCGGCGCCCTGCTCTTTGCTGCCCGTCGGGCTATGGTGACTCCTTGGCAGTACAGCTGTGCCTCCCAAGCACATATCCCCACACAGGAGGCCACAGGGAAGAATACTATCCTCAGGTGTGGTCCTGCTCTCTGCCCCGTCTGCACCTGTCACCATAAACAGAGGTCTCTACCTACAAGAGTCTGAAACCACCAGGTTAGGCCCGCATGCTGCTCCGCGTGCGTGCACAGAACACACACCTGTTTCTCTCACGCTCTGCTGGACTGTGTATGCCCACAACCCAACCTGGTGATGTAAGTGTCATAGTCACTGATACAGCAGAGCTGGGAGGCTGGGCATGAGGCTCCACACTGGGGAACAGACTGCAGTCTTCCCCTGGAAGCGGGTCTGCTCTCCATGAAGTGCGTTTGCTTCCAGGTGAGTGTGGCTATTCATGTGCACCCTCTTGCCGCCTCTGCCTGGGACCAGCAGCCTTGGGGCTGGTGCCAATAGTCCCCACACCTCTCTGCTCCATGGTCTCTGGAGCCCGAGTCACCTGAGCTTCTGTCCACTGTGAGTGACCTAGTCAGTGGCAAAAAGGACAAAGACAGTGTGCCGCTCGGGACCTGCATATAACATACATTCAACATGTTTTTACACATAATTATGTGTGTAGTGAGAGGAGGAGTGACGTAGAGACAAGTGACGAGCGGCATTCACACATGGTTCAGTGCTGCCCTATGAGTAGGAGAGATAACAAAGTAGGTGAGCCCTGCGTGTGTGGCCACGTCCCAGGGATGAGGCCGAGTGGCTGCGTTCCCAGCCCCGTGTCGGCTGGCTGGATGCTGTGTCCTTGGGACCGTCTGGCAGTTGTGTGGTGGTGACCTGACCCAGCAAGGGTGTCTGTGACATCCTGAGAAGCTAGCTTACTGCTTGCTCCTTTCCAGCCCTCAGGAGATGCAGCCTCTGCTGCCAGCCTGCTCCAAGGACAAGGGGACACTGCCTGGGCCAGTGGCCACACACACAGAGCTGGGCTCCCTGCTGCTGGCCTGGAGGAAGAGGGTCTCTGAACTAATTTTTTTTCCTTTTTTTTATTCTCTCTCTCTCTCTTTTTTTCTTTAGTACTCAGGGTGGAATTGAAGGTCTTTGCACCTCACACTGAGCTACATCCCAGCCCTTTTAAATTATTATTTTTCTTTTCTTTTCTTTTCTTTTTCTTTTTTTTTTTTTTTTTTTTGATACCAGGGATCAAATTCAAGACCTTGTGCTTTCCAGGCAAGCACTTATTCCACTGAGCTAGCTCTTCCATCCATACATCCATCCCCCTTTTAAATTATTTTTAAGACAGTATTTGCTAATTTCCTAAATTTCTCAGGCTGGACTCAACGATGAGATCTTAGAGCTTTAGCCTCTCAGGCCAAGTCTCCTTTTATGGCCCAAAATCCTGTTTGTCCATCCATTCCTCCATCCATTGACCACTCAGCCACTATCCACCCAGCCATTGACCTGCCATCAGTGAACAATCCCCACATCCTCCATCCCCCATCCTCCCATCCCCTATCCTCTTACCCCCTGTCACTCTGTCCCCATCCTCCATCCTCCATACTCATTCCCCATCCTTCCTCCCCCATCTTCCATTCCTCCAACCTCTCTCCCCCATCCTCCCTCTCCCCACCTTCCATTCACCCATCCTTCACCCCACATCCCCCATCCCCCCTCCATCCATCCATTCCTCATCCATTACCCTTCCTCCATTCCCCATCCTTCTTCCCCCACCCTCCATCTATCTATCCTCCATCCCTCATCCATTCCCCATAGTCCATTCCCCATTTTCCATCCCCCATCTTCCATCCCCCCACCCTCCATTCCTTCATCCTTCATCCATTCCCCCATCCCGCATCCCCCATTGCCCTATCCTCCATCCATCCACCATCTTCACCACCACAAGTCCATCTACTGTGGGAAAGCAGTCTCTGATAATGAGACCGAAGTGGGCAGCCATTGGCCCCAAGCTCATGGACTTACACTGATCCCTTCTAGGATCTGGTCTGGCACAGGAGAAGAGAGGGAAATTGCTGAGGCTCATAGGTTATGGGAGTCACCATGCAGTCCACCCGGCATCTCACAGATTCCTCTGAGGAAGAAATACAGCCTCGACACTGCTGGGCTCCATGTCCTTGGTCCCTTCAGCTGCCTCCAAGGAGTTTCCTGTGTCATCCTCTTCTAATCCCCACGGGCTCCCCACCATGCACATTCTGACATCTCAGGAGCCCCCATGCTCCCTTTGGTACCCAGTGGCTACTGGAGGTGCCTGGTGTGTCCCTTCAGTGGGCCTGTCCACAAGGGGGTGCCCCATAGCCTCAGGTCACATCACCCCAGACAGTCAAGGGTGGGACAGAAGGTCACACAGTGCAGTAAGTGCAGCTAACATGGGACAGTCCAGCCTGGCCAGCTGACAGAAAGGGACAAGCAGGGTCCTTTAGTTCAGTCCAGAGCACAGAGTTCCTGCAGCCTAAGCACCCAATCCCAGTCCATGGCCAGGGCTGAGGTGTGTGTGGTGCTCCCTACACACTGAGAGGCCACGGCCCCCTTCCATACATGGGAGACAATTTCCCAGGCTAAGGGGCCAGCAGTGCTACAGCAGGGAGCGGAATCCCAGACCCAAGGCCTCCCTCTGCACCTCCCCGGACTCCCGCTGGCTCCCAGCAAGAAGGATCAGCTGTGTACAATGGGCCTCTCCTGCCATTGACCACAGACCACCAAATTCTTGAGCCTGCTGTCCATGTGGGCCACACTGTCCCAGGACCATTGCAGCCTGGGATCCATGTACATGGCCTTCTGGAAGGCAAGAAGAAGGTCAGCCCCTGTGGGGGTCAGGTCCACTGGGGGACAAGGTACTGACCTTGCTTTCCCAGTACTCAGGGACTGAAGCAGGCAGATCGACAGCACAGGCTATCAAGAGTTCCAAGCCAGCCTGCAGAACCTCCTAGGGAGACCCTGTCCCAAAGACCAAAGCCATACTGAGGATGGCAGAGAGAAGCCAGATGTTGACATGCAGTGCTAGAATGCAGAGCCGAGCTGGGTGTGACACCCCTGTGCTTCACCAGCTCATTCCAGGGTGACACTGGGCATGGTCTGACACCTGAAGCAGATTCACAGATTCACTGTGATGTGACAGTGTCACACCTGTGATCAATGGGGGCAAGGTCACCTACTCACTGCACATGCCACTGTGGGCTGTGCACATTCCAAATGAAATGAGATCTTTTGCTCTGGATTTTTCTCCCTTGTAGTTTTGACCATCTGCAGACCAGCACCAAGGACACCCCAACCTGGAGCCTGAGCACAGGCCACGGCCTGAGACATGGACGCAGGTGTTCTACCCTGGGGCAAAGGCGCAGTCACAGCTAATATGACTTTTCCTCATGGACTGCCTCAAGTCATGTACCAGCCTCGCAGTTCCCAGCTACACCCCGAAGCACTGCTGGCCTGAACAGGACAGAGATTGCACATGCGCACTACCAACCACGTATGGCACTATGCAACCAATGGCCAAAGTGTCTGAGCAGTGCTTCTGCGGGCTACAGCAATAGCCACTGGCATCTGGAGTGGAGACCAGGCTCCATGCTTATCGGGAAGGAGCCAAGCATTTTGGCCCCAGAGGACCCCAGCCAGTCTAGAGGTCACATGTGGGCAGAGAGGACACTACTGGCACCTAGTGACGGGGATGAGGATGCTGCCCACCACCTGCTCAGGAGGACAAAAGGGCTCCAGCCTGGAAGTGTGTAGGAGGCAGTGCCCACCCCACCCTTGGCAGCACATGCAGGCAGGGGACCAGGGACCACGCGACGCGTCCCTTGCTGCGGCTTCCCTCTAGGTCGGCAGTGATCGTGGCTGCGGCCTGTCCTGCACTGAGGCTGAGTCTTCTGCCCAAGCTGCCTCCCAGAGGTGGAAGCGGCTGGGTGCAGGCTGGCGGCAGAGCGCATGCAGCGTGTGTCCTGCTTGCAAGTCTGCAGCCAGCTTAGCTGCTGCTCCAGTCAGGCCCCAGGGCATGCGGAGCGGGAGAAAGCAGGGCAGACAAGGACTCGGGCCTGTGGCAGGGAGGTGGACAGAGGCAGGCACCTACCATGTCCTTCACAAAGCTGGAGCAGGCCAGGATGGGAAGACCCCTCATTCTTGCTAACGGTGGATCCCTGAGAGCCTGGGGGTGACGACACATACGTTTTATCTCAGCATTAGGGAGGCTGCAGCAGGAGGGTTGCTGCAAGTTCAAAGCCAGGCAGAAGAGCACAGTAAGACCTTGTCTCAAAAAAATAAATAAAACAAAAAGGAAAGCCAGGAGCTCTGGAATCAGGGCCCAGACGCCGGATGACAGGTTAGTTGGGTGGTTCTTTACTTTTCTTCCTCTCCTTTTGTCCTTTTGTCTGTTTCAGTGGGGTCACGAATAACAACTGTCCAAATGGGAGCAGGAGTGCTCAGAAGACACAGTCCTCTGTTTTTTTTGTGAAAAGAAATGTGCTTTTGTCCTGGCATAGAACACCCAAGTCCATGTCTCGAGACAGCCAGATTTCTGAGGTAAGGGGCCACCTGCTGGCAGGGGACACAGAGACCTCATTGGAACCCTGAGGCTGTGCTGCAGCTCGTATGACTAGGAGGACAGAAGCTCTGGAGACAGCTGGATCTCAAGCGCTCCCAGGGGAGACACGGGCTCCACTTCCTCTGGAAGCCAGCTTTTCCTGAGGGTGGAGGTCAAGTCAGTTCCCTCAAAATGGGGGAACCATGCCAGCCCGCCCCGCATGTGGATACCCAGGCCCAGAACCATGCGCTCGGGGGTCACAGCACTGGCCAACGGAGCACAGAACTCCAGGTCCAGCTGGAAAGGGGCCGGGAAACCAGCGTAGGGGGCAGCCACCAGCTCTGGATCAGATTCTGCTCCCTGCTGCCTCGAGGCCCCCTTTGCAATCTGAGGGGCCTGTAATTAGGGTTATTATAATGACAGCCTGGGTTTATGGGGCACCCATCTCCACGATGTGCTTAGTTCTTGTGCCAGTCCCTTTGAGGTTTGGAGGGGAGGCTGGGAAAGATTAATTGGCTATTTGAGAAGAGGAAACTGAGGCACTGGTAGGTTGAAAGATTTGCCCATGGTGCAAAGGGGTTAAAGCTTCAAAATGAAACTCAGATTTGGGGGTAGCACCCCAACACTGGTCCCTGGAACAATGGTCATTTACAGAGATTCCTGAATGACAAGAAATGGGAGGAGACAGGCCGGGACAGGCAGAGAGCACAGCAGGGCAGAAGGCCCCTCTCCTGGCTGGAAAGCCCTGCAGGGAGCAGTGAAAAAGGAGGGCTCACCCTTCCCTGCTTGAACATCCCACCGTTGCTCTCATATCCAGGCCCTCACAGTGCCTAATTACACCTTCCAGAAGGCAGCCGGCGACCTCCAGATGTGTGTCCAGTGGAGCTCACAGCCAGCGCGGCATGAGCACCACAAAGTAGGGATTATCAGGTGCTCCTATCTCCAAGCCTCTCCACCTAGAGGCTTGGCCACCTCCTCTCAGTGACTTCTATGGTGACAGGAGGTCCTAATGGAGAAAGAGGACTTGGAGGGACTCAAGGTTCCTCAGGCAGGCAGAGTGTGGGTGCCACCCCTGCCCCTGGCAGAGGGGAGGGAGGGGCTGCAGAGCAAACAGATCTGGCCCAGTTGCCCTGAAAAACAGCTACTTGGGGCCAAGGGCACAGGAGAGACTGTGAAAGGGAAAACTTCCCACACCACATTCCTCATTCCTCACACACGGAGCACCCTCCTGAGACTCCAGCCACCCAGCCCCCATTGTTCCCAAAGATGGGATATGGTCCAAGGGGTCCCAAGCCTAGTCTGATCCCCTTAACAGAAGCCTGGGGACAGCTCCCATGCCTGACCCTGCCACCATCCCTAGACACTGTACCCATCAAGAGGCCCAGGGACAGCATGAAGATACCAGCGTGCCTAGAACCTGCCTCTCTGTGGTGCAGGAGCTTCCAGAGCAGCCTGGACCTCAGTTGTAGTGATGAGATGAGGCAGCCCCCTTGGGCGACATCATGGTCACAGCAGAGATAGGACCCACCTGGAATCTCACCTACTCCCTTCAGCCAGTCCTGCTATGGCCTCTCCTGCTGGTGAGGCCAACGGGCACAGGTGTCAGCTACACACTGGAGAAGCCTGCGAGTCCTTTGCTCCTTTTCTTATAACTAAAGCCTCTGTTCCAGGCCCAACACTAAAAGCTCTCTGATGAAGCGGAGTGTCACAGCTAGGGCAGGGAGTCTCTTTGGTCTCGGGCACTGGCAGGAGGAGCATTGACTGATGAGGCTGCCTCTGCCGCCTGCAGTGGTGCCAGCTGTCCACCCAAGAGGACAGCGACCCAGAGAGCCAGAGCCCACTCGCTGGCCACCCGGGGCAGTAGCAGCGACGGGGTCAGTGCTGGGAATTCGTGCAGTATGTGGAAGTCCAGCAGCATCCACACAGTGTCTACATCAGCCCGCAGAATGTTTGCTGCATGTTCATGGTGCAACTCTTTGCCCCACTGCTTGGCAATGCATTCCTATTTTTATAATAAATCCTTGGAGTCATGATAAGCTAAAAATGTTAATAAAATGAAAATGCATACTTAGTCAAAGAATTAAATTGTTGGATTTCTGTTGCTGAAGAAAGTGGATGCTGAACGTCCTGACACCAGACATTTGTGGAAGTTCTTCCTCTGCTGTGTATAAGCTCATCTTCCATTGCTATGACAAACTAGCTGGAGCTGCAGGTGATATAGCAAAGACAGGTTTAAAGCTGGGCACAGTAGTGGGTGCCTGTAATCCCAGCCTCCAGGTCACCCTGCCAGTGACAGCCTCCTCCAACCAACCTCTACTTGCTAATTCCATGTACAGTTACAAAGACATCATTGGGGCCCCAAAATGTACTCACCTTGCAAAAGACCCACCTCTCAGTGCATGAGATTCTGAGGGGACATTCTAGATCCAAACTAATCTCTATGCAAAATGCATTTAGTCCATCTCTAAGCATCACCAAAGTCCAAACAGTCCCAGCACTGATGAGATATTCAAGTCCAAAATCTCTTCTGAGACTCAAGGCAAACCCTTAGCTGTGAAACGCTGCCAACATACAAAGGCTGAGGTAGGAGGATCACCCTAAGTTCAAGGCCAGCCTGGGCCATATGGTGAGACCCTGTTTGAAAAACAAAACCAAACAGAAAGGTTTTGTGGGGCCCACAGTTTTGTTGGCAGGAAGCCCCAGCAGTAAATGCCAGCCCTTGAGGTTCCCCCATTGTCATTTCATGCTGCCTTGTGTGCACTAGGGAGCCATGGCAAGGGGAGATAGGATGCTAAGGACAGGGAGAGATGGCTTCCTCCTTTATAAGGGCTAGAACCGCCTTCCTCATTCCAGGCCATGCCACAAGCCCCCACTCCACACTCCACTCCTTGAAGTGCCACACACACACCCAGCATCCCCACCAGGATACACAGACCTGCGGGGCACAATGCTTCCAAAGCACAGCAAGCCACAAGGGAAGCAGGCTCGCTGACCACGTGCAAGGTAGAGGACCTAGATCTGCCACAGGATCAACGACACCCACTGCAAAGGCAGCAACCCATCCTGAGTGCCCGAGGACACCGCGTGCCCCCTGTGGCTGGAGATCCATGTGGGCGATGCCTGCCAGGCTGTGAGGGCCAAGAGCCACTTCTGCTCATTTTACTTTTTCTCAAGTGAGTTGGGGCACCGAGGAGATGGTGCAACTGTGGTGACGAGGCGGCGTCCAGGAGCGTTGGGCAATGCCAGTTTCATGCGTGTTATCAGAGGCTCCAAACAGAAAAGCAATTAAGTTAATGCGAATAATGGCTTAATTTTTATTCAAGTCATAAAGTAAAAGCAAGGCTTTTGAACCTTCATTCTATGAAGTCTATGTCATTTGTTGTTTTTGAAAATGCAAGATGCAAATGTAAATTCAGTTAAATAGTCAACACTGCTGATATAATTTGTTTTTCTGCTGTTGTCTCATGCCATTGTGGTGTTATTATTAAATTAAGTGTGTAAGAGAAATGTAGCTGGAATTGTGCCTATTAAACACATAATTCATAAATGAATCTTAAACTGTAAATGCCTTAAATTGAAAGAGTATTTAATATACCTTGAATACCCTGAACTATAAAACTTCCGTGCCCATACTCATAGGGATTCAAGGACTTAATCAAGAAAGCATGTGCTCTCTTTGTGTCCCCCTCAGGAAGATTTTAGAACTCCGTTCAGCCTAGTGTAGTGGCAGAAACCTATAATCCCAGCACTTGGGGACTGAGGCAGGAGGCTTGTTAATTCAACTCCAGCCTGGGCTGCACAGCAATTTCAAGGCCAGCCTGAACGACACAGTGAGACTATGTCTCAAAATAAAAAAGAACAAACAAGAAAAAAAGATTTCAGAACAGTCTAACCTTTGAGCAAGTAGATCCATCCAAATGTCACACATACAATGGTGCTAGCAATCTGTGCATGTGCATGCAAGTGTGTGCATCCACATATGTGTGCGTCTGTGTGTGTGTGTGTATGCTTGCACCTGTATGCATACAACTGCATCTAGCCCCAAACAACTGAATTTTTAATCAAATTGTTCAACAAATAGGTAACCAAAATTTCTCTTGAAATTTGAAAGTTTTAGCAAATCACTGACATCATTGAAAATAGATGTGCACACAGAAAGGATATTCAAATTTATCCCCACAAAAGACATCAATCGCATCGACTGTATGAGGCCTCCTTAAACAATGTACAAGCACAGCTCTGGAATTCTAAAGTGTTCCTTAGAATATCTGAATTTATTATATTCTGTGTGTTTCTGGAAAAGGTAATATTTTTGTTGCATGCATGTGTAATAAGGTTTTTGTTTCCTTTCTTTTTTTATGATATCGGGGATCAAACTCAAGACCTTGGGCATGCCAGTCAGGTGCTTATGCCACTGAGCTGTCTCACCGGCCCTGCATGTGGACCATGTGTCAGAGTGGAGGGAATCAAGGATGCTGAGCTGAGGGTATGGAACTCAGTTGTACAGCACCCCCTGGCAAGTGCCAGGCCCTAGGCTCAGTCCCTGGTACCAAAAAAAAAGGGGAGGGGGAGAAAAAAGAGCACTTGGAGGGGAAGGAAAGGCACATAAAAAGAATTAAGATATGTTGCTTCCCATAAAGAATGTGATCATTATGTGCTGTACACAGAGACTAATAAAAATAATTGTTTTAAGTTTAGGATGAGCTGATAAAAACAAAATTTAAAGATGCCTATGATATTCCAAACAAAATGTGGCAAAATATCCAGAACAGTTATGCATGTTACCTTACGAAGAAGTGTATGCAGGAAAGTTTCTCTACATAGAAGCAGGAGCACAGGAAGTAGAAAAGTATCAGCTGTCGTCTTTAAAAGAACGGGGCTCTGTTTGACTGCCTGGCCCACACATGTTGATTAGCCATAAAATAGCCTCTGAAAGATGATTCTAGAAAATTCCATGAACAATAAAAAGCAGTAAGGATAAACTGAAGATTATTGGTCCTGAGAAATAGCACCAAGATGATGCTAAAATCAAGTAAGACTTAAGAAAATGAAAAAAGTATGAGTATATGTTGAGAATAAACATTCAATGGCTTGCTTTTTCATATCCTGATAATACAAAGAAAGGATTTATTTAAAAGTTTTTCTGTGGTGTAAAAATTATTATTTTTGCTTTTGAAGAAAGCTTTTTGTTTTTTCTCTAAAAATATAATTTTCACTTTATTAGAAATTAAATCAGAAAGACCCCATAGTATTTTCCCTGTTCTTATATGCTGTGACTATTCATTACGACATGTCAACTTCACTAGAGTAAGAATTACCAGGCAGATTAGTAAAGCACAGCTGTAGGTAGGACTGTGGATGATTGACGTGCAGAGCAACAAATCGAGAGCAAAGATCTGCCCTGGATGTGGGTGACACCAACCAATAGGCTTGTAGCATAGGTGGAATAAAAAGGGAAAGAAGAGGGAAGTGCGTACATTTTTTAAGAGCTCCTCTCTTTCCGAGTTGTGCATCTCTTGCTGCCATGCCTTTGAGCATCAGTCTTGTTTCTTCAGCCTTCAACAGTCTCACACCACTGACTCTCCAGGGAGCTTTCAGGCCTTCAGCCTTGGACTGGTGCTAAATCCTTGATCCCTCTTGGTCTTCAGCTTCCATCTTGGGCTGAGAAGCTCCTGGAGCCTCCAGCTCTCCAGCCGCCGATGGCCTTGTGGACTCTCCCACTTCCTATGCTGTAAGATACCTAATAAATATCTTTGTATAATTATATTTTCTAGTAATTCTGTTCCTCCAGAGAAACCTAACCAACATGTATGCCAAGATTTTTAATGCAACTTAATTATCCCCAGATTTATTGAGTTATAATTTATATCCAATAAAACCCACCATTTCAAGTACACAGTTTGATGAACTTGGCAGTTGGCAATAGTCATATAACTACCACTGTCGCAGTCTAGAAGTAGGACATCTTCATTAAAAGGCTTCCCTGTGCCCTGCCCCAGTGACCACTAATCTTGAGAGCTTTTACTTTTTAAAAAGTTTCAAACACTTTATTGAGATGTAATGGGCATATGTACATTGCATACGCTAAAACTACATGGTCCGACATGCTTTGAAGGACTGCACCCTTGGGAAGCCACCACATGGGCACAAACGGTCCTTCCTCCCACTGTGTAGCTGTCCTGAGGCTTGCCCATCCATGCCGCCTGCTGGTGGACACTGGTCTGCTTCCATCTGGAGTCCCAGCAGGTAAAGCAACAACAAACATTTACGCATCAGTCTGCATATGGGCAGAGACTTCGGCTTCTCTTACTAGGACTAGGCTCTCGGAGTTATGGGATAATCACATGTGTCACTTCTTAAGGAGCCCGATGGCCTCCAAGTGGTCCATCTCCCACCCTCAGAGCTCCAGCTACTACACACACACACACACACACACACACACACACACACCCTGCCCCACATGCTTCCGTTCCTCTTCATCTGGCCATCTAATCTGCATGGGGTACCAGCCATGCCCGCCAGCCTGTCATTTCCATGGAGACCAGCGCTGCTGTTCCTTTTCTGGTGTGATTCCACCAGTCTTTTGCACTGTGAGCATTCTTAGTACAGAGCCGTTACAAGTCACTTATCTAATATGTCACTTGCAAGCATGTTCTCCTGTGAGCAGCTTGCCTTCCTTTTGATTGTCGAGAGGAGTCCTTCATTTTCATGCAGCTCAATTTACCAGTTTTTCTCTTTGAGGCTTGTGCTTTTAATACTATGCCTAAAGAATTTCTTTGAAATTTATTTATTTATGTATTTATTTATTTGGTGCAGGGTCTCACTATGCAGCTGGGACTTGTGATCCTCCAGTCTCAGCTTTCCCAGCACTGGGATTACAGGCGTGCACCACCACATGTGGTTTCAGTGGCTGGCACGGTGCAGCGCCAGCAAAGCATGCAGTACCAGGAATCGAACCCAGGCCCTTACACTTGTTGGGCAGGTGCTTAGACTACTGAGCTATCTCTCCAGCCCAGGAATTTCTGTCTAACTCATGTGCATGAAGATTTTCCCATATCTTCTAGCTCTTTATTTATTTTTAATTTTCAGTGGTGTAGAGGATCAAATTCAGGGCCTTGGACAACCAAGCACCTGCCTGTCACTGAGATTGCCCCACCCACCTCCCTTGCCATTGAGCCTTCACAGGTAGAGCTGAGAGTCACACTGTCAGGGCTGTGTCATCAGGGCATGGCTGTGCAGCCAGGCGGGACATGCGTTGCTCTGTCTCTGGGCTCTTGGCTACGTGCACTGAGCTGAGCCTCTCTGTCTGTCTGTCCAGCTGGCTGGTTGGCCGGCTCCAAGTGCCACTCTGGCTCACTGTAGCTTTACAGCAAACCTGACCATCAGGGAGTGTCTGTCCCCTGACTGCTTGGCTTCGAGGTTGTCTTGATTGTTGGGGCTCTTTTGCCACATTTTTATGTGAAGTTTGAAATTGGTTTGCTGGTTTCTACCAAAAAAGAAATCCTGCTGACGTTTTGCTTTTTTATTTATTATTTTTTTTTATTTTATTTTATTTTTGCGGTACCAGGGATTGAACTCAGGACCTTGCACTTGCCAGGCAAGTACTTATTCTACTGAGCTACCTCTCCAGTCTGCCTGCTGACATTTTGATTGGGATTTCATTGAATGTATGAATTGATTTGGGGTTTTTAAACAAGTATTATGTATCATTTCTTTTTATTAGTACATGTTTATAGTACATAATGCTCCCCTTCTTTGTGAGGAGTTCGTGCATGGACATAACACATACTAATCTTTCTTCACCACCTTCTCTTCCTTCCCACCCTCGATCTATCAATTCCCTTTCCTTCAAGAAAATTCTCTCTCCATAGTTCCTATGGTCTGTCTTTTACATGGCTCTTTATTCTTTGAGTTTCTCATGTAAGAGAAACCATGCACTATTTAAGTGTGTGTGTGTGTGTGATTTATTTCATTTGACATTATGGTCTCAAAGTGCATCCATTCCCCCTCATTTATCTCGTTTATCCTTCTTAATAGCAGAGTAATATTTCACAGTGCGTAAATGCATTTTCCTTACCCACTCCTCTGTTGATAGACATAGAGGCCACTTCCGAGGTTTAGCCATCGTGTGTTGTGCTGCCGCCAGCCTGGGTGCACATGGGTTACAGTAGCGTGGTGTCATTGCACACAGCTAGGTCAGGAAGAAACATTACAGGCAGTTGGACAGGGCTGGGCCCCTGAGGGAGCCAGTGTGGAGGATGAGCCACAGCACAACTGTGGCTGAGGCGCATGTGTCGAAGGCCAGCCCTCAAGATAAAGATAGAACGACCAGGCCTATGTGCCTTCCCAAAGGATGAGCAATAAATTATACTATAACTGATATAACCTGGTCCAATAAAGTCTAGCTAGACATCAGCCCCTCCTGGGTCATTCCTTCCTAAAAAGGTCCTGGTTCTTTCCACGTGCACTTGCTATGTGACCTGCTTCCCCACTGGATTAATATTACCGAAGTGGCTAGACTTGTAATCTTACTGGTTGATCTTAGTTTTAATACTCCTTGTACCTATCTTATGATTTTGCTCTAAAAAAATTTCCTCTGAGAATCAGGCTCGTTGACAACCCATTTTCTGGTCCCCTCCTGTCTCTCAAGAGCCATCTCTCTCAGTTTCCCTAGTCTAAATCTCCATTGTTCCTTAAAATTCATTCTTTTTTTTTTTTTCATATTTTAAGGAAGGGCCTACAGGATGTTCAGCATCTCACTACTAGATTGGGCTTGTAGTGATCTACCTGTTTACGCCTCCCAAGAACTGGGACGACAGGTGCACGCCACCACACCCAGTCTCAATTGCCATCTCAGCGTGCCCTAGGGTCAGGGCTGGTATGGCAGGCCCGGGAATCGAACTCCCAGCCCCTGTGCCTGCTTGAAGGTGCTTTAAAACAAATTCTTTGATTTTAGGGAATGTGAATTCAGCATACCTGATATCTAGCGGGTTGGGAATTGTATTATTTCTCCTACATCAATGTCTGGATCAATTTCAAGCCACTTGAATACAATTATCTCATAGCTTTACAAATATAAAATTGAACTGCCAGCCTGTGACAACTATTTAAAAATGTCACGTGAAAAAATGTCACAAAGTGGGCTGGAGAAAAGACAGTAGGAACCAAGAGTAGGTGAGGGGCTAGGAGCCCCTCTGGTCTCCCCTGTGCCCTGTCCCCAGCTTTTCCCACCAGGCTAGCACCTGATGACTGGGAATACCTCCACTGGGAGAAGCCACCTCCTCTGTGGAGGATTTTGAACTTCAGATTCCCAGTGTCCTCAAAGCTCACAATGATCAGTGCAGGGAGCCAGCCCTGTTTCCAGATGGGTATGCATACCTGTGATCCGAGCACTGGAGGCTGAGGCAGGAGGGTCACCATGAGTTTGAGGCTAGCCTGAGCTACATAGGACTCCATCTCAACAAGTAAATAAATAAGTAAAGAGCAAAACAACCACAAAAGTCTAGTAGCCTTAACCCAGGAGGAACCCACGGAGGCAGCGCCTAGGGCACCGATGGTGACAGCACACACCCAGATGCTTTGCCCTACTGGAGTGAGCAGAAATAAGCCACATCCGGAAAGACAGGTCAGGTCGGTCACTCACTGTCCCCATCAGGGTACACCGAGCTGCAAGAACAGCACAGACCAGGGCCTGGCTCTGCAGATGCTGCCCAGGTCTCGGGGTCAACACCAGCTTCTCAGCTGTGGTGGCGCCTGTGCTGAGGTCACAGGAGGCCGCTGCAGACATGGGACTGAGTGCCAGGAGGGCACCCTCAAGGCCAGGGTGCAAGCTGGGCTGCTGGAGGCCGGCCAGCCTCTCCTGCCTGGCTTCCGTTGCTCTCGTGTTGTCACCTGCCCTGGCCTCCAGCGCCGGGTCTCTTGCCTGGACATCGCCGGGGCTATGATTATGGAGCCCACTACACTGGCGGTGGAGTTGCGGGACGGCCTCTAGAGGGCGCAGTAACCCTAAACCGTGGTGGGAGTGAAAGGACCTGGGCTAAGGGCCTTTGACTTCCTCTGCAGGACAGAGGGAGAGGGACTGAAGGGGCAGGAAATTGCAGCTTCTGAAGCCCTGTGAGCCCTGATGTCCCCAGTGCAGCCCCTGGAGCCAGGCACACCAAGTATGCCCTGCCTTGGCACTTCCCGGTGGGGCCACGAGCTCTCGGTGCCTCCGCCTCCCTACCTCTCAGGTGGGAGTTGCTAGAATTCCGTGCAGCAATTCCTGTGCAACAGCTTGCTTGCAAAAATGACCTTTGCCACCCCCTTTATGAGACCACGGCCCTGGGCAAGGCCCTGCACAGCCCTGGCACTAGGTGTCGAACCTAAACCACGTACTGGGTGTGGGCAGGACTGTGACTTTCCACAGCCAATAGAGTGCAGTGTGAGTGACATCATGCAGCCAATAGGATGCAGCACAAGTGATCTCATGCCGCTCTGCTCCAGCAGCTTCCATAGAGCCCCATTAGTGCTGTAGGGCCAGGAAGGATTTCACCTACACAGGAGTATCCCTGAACCTGGCTTCCTCTCATTCCCACCTTCTTTCTATCCTTTTTTATGGTTTTGTAGTTGATAGTACACACTTTGCCCACGGGCTCTTGTCACCTGGCTTGTGCCTGATAAGGGGTGGGGGAGGCCTGGAAAAAAGATAAAGAGTGGGCATTAAAGGTCCAGCCTGGACTTTGTGCTACCATATAGTTCCTTTTTGTTCTTAAAATCATCCAATAATGACAGGTTGCAGCAGACACAGGTTTGCACAGCTGCCACTGTTGGGGTTTGGTTTGATTTGGTTTGGCTTGGCTTGGTTTGGTTTGGTTTGGTTTGGTTTGGTTTGGTTTGGTTTTTTGAGACAAAGTCTCATGATGTTTTACTTAGGCTGACCTTAAAGCCTTGGGCTCAAGTGATCCTTCTGCTTCAGCCTCCCAAGTAACTGGGGCTACAGATGTTACTACACCCAGCTATTTACTTTTGCTTTTGACTAAAGGTCTTAGAAAACAACAGGCACGTGACGGTCACAGGCATTCGGGTAGTCCTGCGGCCCTGTTCTGAACAGCAGCCTGTTCCCATCCCAGACTGCCTGCCTCTGTTCCCACTGCCTCATTGCAGACTCTGCGAACTGCTTGGGGAGCATGTGGCCCTGGACGCAGCAGGGCTCCAGGCTGTACGGCTGCTTCTACGCAAAGACCACTTAGCAAAGAAACCCTGAAATGGCCCAGGTTCAAGAGGGCTGTGCTCCTAGTTGTGACCAACTGCTCAGAGGCTCAGCTGCATCTGGGTACCCTGTCCTCAGCACTGCCCTAAACGGCAGCTGTGCATTAAATAGATATTCAGCACAGGAGGATTCACGAAGAGCCCCTGGCCTGTGTCACAGTCCTGGGAGGTTGCACTCAAACAGATGCAATCCAGAGCTTTATGATCGGTGGGTCTGGGAAGTGTTCCACTTGCTTTCCACTCCAGGAAGTGGGGTGGGGGGGAGCTGCCAGCCAGGGGCCCCACTTTTAGAAGCACCTGTTAGTGGACCGAAGCCAGTCCCTGGAGCATGGTCTTGCTCTTGTGGGTCAAGCATCCAGCCACAGGCTACTTCTCTGACTCAGCTTCCTCATCTGTAAGATGAGGCCAAATAGCTCCAGGCCAAACAGCCAGCCTCAGGCCCACCAGTCAGCCCTGTATGTGTGGGATGTAAACCATGAGAGCTTGGGGGCAGAAGAGCAGCTGGAGCTCTCCTGCCAGCCCCTCCCAGCCAGGGGCACCCCCACCCCAGTGAAAACCTGGGCTCCTGGTAGGGCCTCCAGCCCTGACTGCCCAAGGCAGGCTGGTCCCAAGGTCAAATGCAGGCTCCCTGCCCACTGGAGACCTGGACTTGCAGAACTGGAAGAGCTAGTTCCTGGGATCCAAGCCCAGCAACTGGCAACTAAGGAGGGGAGGAGGGACCCTAGAAAAGCCAGGGTCCCATCCAGCGCCTCCCTGTCCCAGCTTTCCTGTGTTTTGAGCAAGGCTGAAGGCCCCCTCTCCCCAAGGAGCACAAGTCTACCTGCCTGTTATCTGGCCCTGCTGGGCACCTTGGCCCACACCCCCTCTAGCTACTATTGCCAACAGACCCCAGGGTAACCTGTCCCTTCTGCTTTTTGTCCCAGGTGCCCTTCGCCAGCCCCAGCCCTGGGGATGTCTGCTGGTGGCTCTGACAGCTCCTTCCTCAGTTTGCTCTCCTATGTGCTGTCTGGAGCCCTCTCAGCCTTAACTGTCAGGAGTGCTAGGGCCTAGCCCCTCTCTAGATCTTGAGCTCCACAGCGCTGCAGGCTCCACAAGGAACCTCACCTCCATAGCAAGACCAGGACCAGGAGGACCTACCAGATGTGACTTGTGCAGCTGGGCCCCACACACCAAGCACACAGGGATCCATCCGGGTTCAGCAGGGAGCTGAGAAAGGTGACTTGTGACTGACTCCTCGCTCGCAGTAGGGGTCCACCTCTGATCAGAATGCCAGGGATCTCTTTGCCAGGAAGAGAGAAGCACATGTCAAGTGAACCAGTGACACACTGTCTCATGTAGACGGCCAGGTCGTGGGGGATATGCTGCGCCTGCCAAGATGAGCAGACACTGGACACATGGGGTTCCAGGACAGAGCCAGCATCCTCACATGTGCCATCTGTCTGCAGACACCCCTGCTTCCTTGCCTCCCATCCGGGACACCTGTGTCCCCATGAGTCTGGCCCATTGCTAAAGAGGCACCAGGTAGGGATGTCCAGAGCATTTGGGGTATCACTCTGCCAGGGTACCAGCGGGCTTGGTGGCTCCACCCTCCAGGAACAGCGTTACTCTTCTGTTCCTTCTTGATGGCCAGGGATGGGGGGTTTGCCCCATATCCACAAAAGTCACCACATACCTGGGAGCACTCTAAAGGTGATGCACACACTCAGGACACAGAAGGGATGGCCTCAGCTGGCTGCTCCCCTGAGTTGTCAGACCAAGCTCCTCGCCACCACAGGGCTGCAGTTGTCAGCACTGTCCTTGCCTCTCAGCTCTATGAATCCATGGTCCAAAGACATGTAAGTAATACATGTATGCATACATGTGCATGTGTACACAGATGCAAACACACATGCACACATATATACACATGCATGTGCATGCATGCATACATGCCTTCATACATGAATACACTTATGCACAAACACACTCACATATACAAACACACATGCTGATGTGTACATCCACAAGCACACACACATGCATCAAGCATACATAGAGGCTCAAACAAGGCATCACCGCTGTGCTCTTTGCATCAGTCCTGGGGCCTGTCCTGGGGCACTATGTGTGCATGAATGAGCACACGTACATGTGTGCAATGCTGTCCTCAGAGACCCTTAGGATGTCCCCTGCAGAAATGCTGGAGGTCCTTGTGCAGCCCATGCACAGGATGACATCACAGAGAACTGCAGGGCCATTGTAAAGGCAGGTGAGACAGCAGAGACAATAGCGCACTCAAGAGAAGAGGGGTGGCCCTCCAGGGGGATGCTGGGGTCTGCAGAGGAGGGTTCTGGGATCTCAGGTGTCCTCAGGACACCTGCAGTATGTGGGTTCTGGTGTTTGACAGGTGTTCTCCTGAAGGGCAAGGCAGGGTACAAAGTGTCTTGCGCACCTGAGGTATAGCAGCTCCCACCCTGCTCCAGCCAAACTGCCACCCTGAGGGAGGAGCCCGGGCTTTGGGAATCTCTTCAGCAGAGGAGAAATCCGGTAGGCCCGTCTTTTAAGACTTTCTGGATATTTGGAGCCAGCTCCCTAAGGAAGAGAAAGAAAAAGGCACTGCGACCTTGAATAGCTGTGATGTGTCCTGGAGCTAACAGCACAGCTTTAAACCTATGACTTGACCCTGCCCCCCTCCCACTGTCTGTCCTTCTTCTCGCCACAGGAAGGATGGAAAGACACCAGGACCTCAGCTCTCACCCACGGAACAGGTTCCCTGACTCCTGTCACAGAAAGAGAGCTTTCAGGATACATCAGTAAGATGCACAAAGGATTTATGAGAGCCACCTGGGGTGGCACACAATTGTAATCCCGCACTCTGGGAGGCTGAAGCAGGAGGATCCCAAGTGCAGGCCAAGCTCCTGTCTCTCAAAAGAAAAAGTTGTATCAGGCAGAGTTGGCCCTGGGGCCGTGGTTTCTGCAGCTTGGAGGTACTTGGAGGTGAAAATCGGGAGTTTGTGAATAGGCAGCAAAGGGAGAAGAATGGAGCTCAGTTTACAGGTGAAAGCAAGTGCCAAGGGAGTCCCGAGGGAGGGCCCGTTTTTCAGCACAAAAGCCTGGGCCCAACGCACCAGGCCATTTTAAGACAAGAATGTAGGGGTGAGCAATCTGGGAGAGGAAAAAGAAATGTAAATTGTAGCTTGTGAACAAAAAAGGAAATTTTTAAAGGACAATTTTCACAGTCTTTCTTTCCCTGTCTTCATTTTCTTCTGCCTGACCTCAGGACTACCTTTGCTTAGGACCTTGAACCCTGGTAAAGACCAGCTGAGGACACAGGTGTCACTGGGGGGTGGGGGTGGGGGGTGTCCGGGGTTGTTATTCTTATGCAAGGCCCAGGATGAGAGGACAGGGGGCGGAGCCGGGCGGGCCTGAGCTGGCAGTATAAACACAAATTCCTGGGAGGTGAGTCGAAGGATCTGGTAAATACAACCTGTACCGAGGGGTAGGCGTGAGAGTTTTCTCCTTGGCATGGACAAGTACAAACAAAGAAACAGAACCTCCTGGGAGAACTTCTAGTGACTTTTTGCAAAATGAAGACATTCATTGGGAGAACATCCACTGTGCAGAAAGGCACAAGGCGCAGGGAGGAAGACCACTCAGTCTCCACAGGGCTTCCGCAGATACAGTCAGTTTCTAGAGGCCAGACAGGGACCCTGCCCTCCTGCCTGGTTGTCTTCTGTCCATGGGGCCTGCAAGGGTCCTGCAGCTCCTACAAAGCCAGAGCTAAAGCAGCAGACACCGTGCACTTTGAAGTTGAGCATGAGCCCCCAGCCTTGAGGGAGCATGGACGGCCGGGTCCTCCCCTCCTTGGCCCTGTCCTGCTTATCTCCCTCGGCTGCCACCCAGTGGCTCTGTTTCTACCATGGTCACACAGCCGCCCCCCATGACCAGATGTCCCTCTGTCCTCTCTTATGAGGACACTAGGACCCTGGATAACTGCGTGCCGACTGCTGCCACATCATCCTTAACCTGACTGCACCTGCAAGTCCTTTTCCTGTGTACTGTGTGTCAGGGATACAGAGGTGGAGGAGGGCATCTCTGCGGCTGTTCTGCAGGTCCCCAAGGCTGGGGCCACGGGCTGGACTGAGTGCTGTGACCTCTGGCCAGGGTTGATCTACTTTCTTCTGGGGATGCTCCAGTCTCCTACAGGGTCTTAGCCCAGTTTGTCTTCGTGTTGTTCCCACAGTCTGACACCTGCTGGGAATGCCCGCTTTTCCAGAACTGACCGAGTCTCCCAAATTCTGCTGGCCCTTCCTAGGGATGCAGCCTGCCTGGGAACCCCAAAGCCCCCAGGCACCTCCCCTCCCCTCAGCCCTGCCCAGCATGTCCTGCCTCCTGCTTTGCTCAGCTAGGATGGCCCCATGGCTTCTTGGGACCCCTCCTTGCAGCCACAGGCTGCCACTAAGGCTGTTCCCTCCTGTCTCTGGGACACCCCATACGCACACCTGTGATCACCCACAGCAGAAGAGGGGCTACTGCTACGCACTGTCCTCTCCCAGTGGTGGGCTCTGTGCCTTCCCCATGACTAGGGCCCCCATCCCTCCCCCTGGCTGCCCACAAAAGGCCCTGCGAGCCCCAAGCCCCGAGCCCCAAGCTGAGCTAGACTTCCCTGCCCCTGTGCCTCTGCGGCTGTAATTAGAGGCTGGCAGGCGGGCGTGGACACGGACTGGCCTTGCTTTCACTGTGGCGCAGAGCTTTCCCCACAGCCAGGATCCTAGCTGGGCCGCAGCGTGACTCTTTCCCCAGAGGGGAAGCTAACATATGCTTACTGAGATCCTTGTTGCATAATTCATGGGCCCTCAGGTGCGATGCCATCTCCACAGCAGCCTTGCCCTGGTTCTTAGGACAACACTGGGGTTTCCTGTCCCGAGGTGTCCCCTGGTCAGTCACCCTTTCTGGGTGTGCGTTCCGGGCCAGGGTCTAACTCCTTCCCTGAAGCCCCACGTGGTGCCTGATATCCAGAGGAGCAAAAATGGTGAAAAGAAGACACCACCATTTACATCTCAGGCAACTTAAACCCATTGCTGGGGTAGAAAGTGTATGTGCCTCCCTCCCGGAGAGTTCCCATGTAGAAACGCAAGCCAGATGTCCTGGTGTCCAGAGGTGAGGCCTCTGGAGATGATGAGTACTGAAGGAAAGTCCCTTACAAGCAGGATTAGTATCCTCAGTAGGGGTTAAAAGAGCAAAGCACCTCTCCTCCTCCAGGTGAGGATGTAGCTTCGAGGCACTAGCACTGTCCCAAAGAGCCCCCTCCAGAGCCAGACCTTGCCAGGGCCCAACCTTGCCAGGGCCTCTTGGCGTTCAGCCTCCCAAGCTGTGAGAACGTTCTGGTGCTCATATCTACCCAGCCTATGGTGCTTTGCTAGCTGCCAGGGCATTGCACATGGAAAAAAGTGAAAGAATTAACCAGGCATGGTGCCAAAGACATGTAATTCCAGCACTCTAGGAGGCCGAGGCAAGAAGACCAGATGTTTGAGGCCAAACAAGTCAACACAGCCAGACTCTGTCTCAAAATAAGATATGCAAGAGGCTGGGGAGGCAGCTCAGGGAGCTGTGTCACTGTCCCTCTTTCCAGGGTCCCCCAGCTCTGCTCTGAACCCCAGTTGCCAGAGAGAGGGCTCTGGGCTCAACCTCCAATACTAAAACAGAAAGAAAGTGGGAGGAAGGAATTGAGAAGGGTTTATGACTTAGTGCCAATGTGTCTGAGCAGTCTTGTTCCTGAACTCTCACGGTCCTCTCTTCTGTTCAGGCCAGGGCTCCATTCCATGAGGGCACTGCCTGCCAGCTGGGACCTGGCTGCAGAGCCCAGCTGTGCCCTGGTGGCGAGGAGGGCGACCTACCCTCCCCCAGCCACACATCCTCAGCCAGGGCACTTGAACCCCAGTGGGAGCTCCTGGCCACCCCAAGCCTTGAAAAGACAGATTCAACTTCAGAAACAACCAAGTTCAGACAGACACAAAACAGTGTTCCAGGCAGGCAGAAGATCTCAGAGTGTGCCCAGGTGGTGGCACTGACATCCAGTGTGGGTGGCTAATGAGCCAGTCAAGAGGTCCTTCAACAAAGAGGGCTGGGGGACTATCTTACATGTGGTAACTTGGAGAGCAGGAAGGCAGCTCAGAATTCAAAAGACAAAATTATCCCTACACACCTAACCGTCCTCCTCCTCCTCAATAAGGCAGTGCATGGGCTGTGCAGTTAGACTCAGGCAGGAAGCATTTGCTTCCAGTCCAGGGAGTGGATGTCTGTCCTCTACATGACAGACACCACAGGGCTAAGCCCCTGTCTACTCATCCCAACCCTTGCCAGATGGATGGGGAGATCAGATCAATTTCCCAAGCTTCCCCTCCTCTTTGTGCCCTGAGGAGCCACTCTGCGAGTCACTGTGTCACTCTCCTTCTTCCCAGGGTCCCCCTGCTGTGCTCTGAACCCCAGTTGCCATTTCATGGCTCTGTGGCCAGAGTCCTTTCCATCCAGTGCAGGTAACACCTCTTCACACTTGCTGAGCCAAGCAATGCCAGTAGCTCCTGCCTGTCAGGGCACCACCCATGCCAAGGCCAGGCAAGGAGGTTCCTCTCCAAACATCAGTGCAAAGGAATGTGGGGGAGCAGGCTGGGCCAGCGCCAGGCTGGGCAGCAGCCAGGGCAAGAGGACAGGCCCCTCCAGATGGAGGCCAGGGAACGAGCGTGGAGGGGAGGTCTGGCTTTAACCCTCCTGAGACTCATTTGTGAAGGTGTCCAAATGCACCTCAGGGCTGTCACTTGCATGGGGCCCAAAGGACAGATGATCCTGTGGCAAGAGCAATAACAGTAGGACAGGCACTGCTGGATGAAGGGTGAAAGTCACGGCCTCACACACCACTGCAAGGGCTGGGTAAAAACTCAAGGACAGAATAGGTGCCAGGCATGCTCAGGGCCTGAGGTCCAGCCCCAGACTGGAGAAAAAAGAAAAAGACACTGCATGGAGAACACACATAAGCCAGCTACCCTCAGCTACTATAGCTCACCTCATGATTTGGGGCTGACCTGGACCTGTGGTCCCTCTGCAGCCTAGAAAGGACTAGAACACATGGGTCCAGCCCAGGAAAAGATCCAAGTTCAAAGTTCAAAGCACAGTTTCCGAAGAGTGCATATCACTTTGTGTGTCATTGTGAAGTCACGCAAGCCATCCTACATCAGGGACCATCTAGAGGCAGAAGATCTGTAGGTGCCACACGGAATGGCCCCTTAGGGTTGATCAGCCAGGACCGAGTCTCCTGGATGAGTAAGACTCCCTGGGGTTCACCACAGGAGCCCCAGTAAGCTCGCTCAATGCCTGGGCCTGGGCAGCAGTTGCCCCACACATACCTGGAGTATCCAGAACACCTGAGATCAGGTGTCACAAGACTTCAGGCTGTGTGGGGGAATGCATGGGACCCTGGCTCTAGAATTCCTGGGCTACATCTGTCTGTGCCACCTGTCCTTAGTGCCATATGCTGCTCCTCTCATCTGCGAAGCCACGGTGACCATTGGGCATCCCAGGGCCACCATACTCCAGCGGGTGTGGACTGCTCCCACCTGCCACAGGGCAGTGGACACTGTGCTGGGTTCCTGTCCACTCCTTGTCCCTCTCCTGGAACACTGTGCCTGAGAAGGCTCACAGCGGTATCATCAAAGCCATCCCAGGTCCCAAATGGCCACCAAAGAAGTCACAACAGCTCTGATTGGCCATGCAGCAAATTAGGGAGAAACTTCCCTGTGTCTGTTGGATTTCAGGATTGGGGCAGAAGGTTCTCATCTTGTCCTGAAAACACAAATGCAGGCAGGCAGTCAGGCTCAGGCGATGGGATGGATGAGGACAGCGGCCCCAAAGACACAGTAGGATTTGGGATACTCATGGGTAGTGAGACTGCAACACCAAGGCATCCAGGTTTATGTGGAGCTCTCTTCCGCTGCTCGCTGCCCTAGTTGGTAAATGTCACTGAATGATAAATAGTCAGAGGTGGCCAAAAGACAAGGGCATCCCAGCGCCACCATACTCCAGCCGGAAGCAACCGCTTGGCATCAGGTGTCTGGCTCTGCCAGAGCACCCCTGCCCCTTCTGGGCTCACAAAGGTTTTGATGAATGATCTGAAGTGCAAGGCCACCTGGATCCCAGAAGTGTTGGGAGAAGGGAGGGTGGTGGTGCCTCTACCCCAGAGCTGGAGGTGGGGATGGGGATGACTGTGAGCCATGACATGACAGAGGCCCTTCCATGGGCTGACACTGGCGACCTCTCTACCTGCTGTCAGGGCCACTCACTTTGCCTGTCCAGGTCTAACACCCTGAAGGGACTGCAGGAAGTGTGCTGTGTGAGGAGCCCACTCGCCCAGGGAGCTGTGCTGTGAGGACAGACTGGGCGGTGTCCTCATCCACAGAGAATGCAGCCTCGTGGCGGGGCCCAGGCCACAGTGACCTGGGCAGCTCTGCCACAGCTGTGCCAGGCCCCGGGTGTCTGGGGAGAACTAGCACTCAGATGCTGCAGAGAGAACAGAAAAAAAAAAAAATCAAGGAAAGGAGACTTGGGTGGATGGTTTCTACCCTTCATCTTGGCTGTATTGTTGCCCATGTCTGGCATGTTGCAATGCTTTCTTGCCAACAGGAGGGATGATCAGAAAGTGCAATGTGTGTTTAATTTAAAAATTTATTATAAGGGCCAGCCAAATAGCTCAGAGGGTTAAAGCACCTACAAGCAGGCACAGGGGTCGGAGTTCGATCCCCAGGCCTGCTGTGCTGGCCCCACCCCCCAGGGCACACTGAGACGACAATTGAGACTGGGTGTGCTGGTGCGTACCTATAATCCCAGCTCTTGGGAGGCTGTAAACA
>NW_004524621.1:4100192-4102940 GCF_000260255.1 Octodon degus | reverse complement strand
TGTTATACTAAAAGACTTTGCTGTGAATCCCCCTCAAAATCCTCGCCTGGCTCGAAACACACTCATCCCACCTTCCTTGCCTTTTTCTGCAGCAGCTCTGGAGTTCTCCTTCCTTAGTGCCTGTAGCTGCACTGTCCTGCCTGCCTCAGTGACCTGAATCAATTCAAAACATTGACTTCCCAAGGTGTTTGGCTTTGGAAAAGAGCTGCAAGTCACATGAGGCCAGATATGGTGACTAAGGTGGATGAGGACACAATGTCATGTTCTTACCAGCTGTCTTTTCAATGGATGGCTCGCACCTGTAGCAACAGTCACTGTATTTTTGATCACACCTAAAAAAAGACACTCAGGAAAGAGGACTCCAGAGCTGCTGCAGGAAGAGGCCAGAGGGTGGGATGAGTGTGTGTGAAGGGGAGGATGCTGAGACGGATTCATGGCCATGTGTCTTTTACTACAATACTTCTTTTCATTTTAAACTATCACCATCTTTTCTGGTTGGCTGGCAAAGGTGACTGGGTGGCTGTGTGACCCTGGATCTGCCTGTACCAGCTCAAGGCTGCCAAGGCAGGGGCTGGCTCAGATGCTCACAGGGCCAAGCAATAGCCCTGCGCATCCCCTGCCGGGCCAGGGCTGACTCAGAAGGCCACTGGCCAGGCACAGGGCATCACATCCTGCAGAAATTACCTGCCTTGCTCAGGTCCACTCTTGATGCCCTTGTTTCCTCCTCTGGTTCTAGAAAAATCTGTTTCTGTATTGTTCAGACCTTGGCTTGCTCTACCATCATAGGGTGCAGCCTGACACTCCCTTGCCCTAAATCCCCATCCTGGGAACTGTTCTGGGGGCATCAGATGTCAGGTTCCATGGACACCTGTCCCACGAGTCCCTCTCATCCCACGGCCATGTAGTCAGCATATGGCCTCCAATGATGCCCATATCCTAACCCCTGGGAGCAGTGACTGTGTCATCTGACCTGACACCAGGCCCCTTGCAGGTGTGGCTTAATAAGGCTGTAGGCCTGGGTGGGGCACTGTGCTATCCAGATGGCCCCATGTGACCTAGGAAATAGGGAAAGTGTTATTTATACACAGTGGAACACTACTCTGCCATAAAGGACACACTTAATTTGTAGGGAAATGGCCACACCTTCAGACGGTACTGTTAAGTGAAATACATCAGACACAGAAGGTTAAATACAACGTGGCTTCTCTTACATGAGAAACCAAAGTGGAATGAAGAGCAAACTAAAAGGCAGATAACAGCAAGTAAGGAGAGAGGTGGTTCTCGGTGTGGAAGGGGACCTCAGGGTGGAGGGAAGGATGCATGTGATCATCATGGACTGCAGACATAGGCTCAAAAAAATTTAAAAAGAAAGCAATGCTGGCAAGAACATGAAACAGTAGGAATCAAAAACATATTTTGGAACTCCTGAAGAATTCTGCAGAAGCTGGAAGTGGGCAGGCTCTCCACACACAGACACGATTTATCCACCCCTCTTAGAAAGCGATGCACAGCATGTATGAAGAACTTCAGGCCCTCCCTACCTTCGGCGTGGATGGAGAAGAGAGCTGCTCTCACTCTGTGTCTAATCGCAAACGCCATGAGCCGGAAAAGTGTTGTCACACCATGGCCCTGAGGGAAATGTGAGGTGTCTGTCAAGAACCCCGTGTGTCTGTGGCAAAGCTTGTCTTCTGAAGAGGAAGAGGAGCAGTGGAGGTGGGAGGGGGCTCTGGCCTGGGCTTGGGGAGCTCAGGAGAGCTGTGCAGGCCAAGGTGACGAGGATGCACACATGAGCAAAGCTCAGCGAATCAGCAATGCAGTGTAGCTGAGTGGCCTGGCCAGACCCAGCCACCACGCAGGCAGCGAGGAAGCATGCCAGACTTTTAGGCATTCTGAGAGCAGAGTGTGCAGGCAGGATCAATCCCAGGTCCCATCTCTGTTCTGCAAATAGACAGTGATCCTGAATGAGGACTCCTCATCTGGAAATGTGTCCAGATTCACTCCAACAGCTAAGAAACTGGAGCTCCCAACCATAATGCTATCTTGCCCCAAGAGGAGAGCACAACTCAGACCAGCGTTCCCTGAGCCTGCTCCTCCCACCCCCACTGCACCCCCTACCAACACCCTCTGTGCTCCCAGAGCAGGATTCCTGCCCCTTGAGGCCATTTCACTGTCCTCAGCACCCAGGGACAGAAGGGACAAAGGTCCCTCCTTCCTGACCCACTGCTTTGTGCCTCTCGCCCACCCCCAGCCAGTGCTGGCCATTCCCAGATGAACCAGGGCACATGGCTCCTCACATACTTCCTGTGGAGGGGCACAGTGTGCCCGCCTGCCCACACCCAGTTAGGGACCCACTGTTCTGCTCTGGTGGTGAACAGGTGAGTTTCCAGCCCCTTCAGGTGGAACACAGGAGAGCTGGAGTTAGGGATGGGGCAGCTCAGCTTCCCGGAGGACCTGCAAGGAAAGGCCACAGCTCACTGAGCTTGATGTCCAGTGCACTCTGTCCTTGGAGGTTGTCCCTAGGCCAGTGGGCATTGTCCTCTAAGTTTCAGCTGCAGACAAGCAGAGCAGAGTATGTTAGGCAGGGCTCTCCAAGAGGCAGAAGCAGAAGGACAGAAAGAGATACAGAAAATGTAAGGTTTACATTTCTTTTTTTTTTTTTTCTACAGTTTTATTGATAAACATATAGCAATGAGACAGTTTCAAATCAAATCGGAAGTACAGTTTCAACAAATAATACACTGCATATAT
>NW_004524621.1:4042646-4096930 GCF_000260255.1 Octodon degus | reverse complement strand
CCCGCCTGCGCAGGGTAGCAGGAAGCTCTCCACACACTCACCAGACCTGGGCTAGGACTGGGTCTGGGGGTTCCCAGAAGTGGTCAGAAACTCCTACTCGGAGGGAGGGGTGGGGCCCGTAGGGCGGAGTGGTGGGGGGCGGCCCAAGGGGGTGGGAGAGGGTCCGGCCCACGCTGCGCCTGGGCTGGGACTGGTCCTGCCGCCGCAGGGTAGCAGTAAACTCTCCGCACACTCACCGGACCTGGGCTAGGACTGGGTCTGGGGGCAGGTTTACATTTCTTAAAGTGCATCACAGTACCATACACTGAAACCATCCCCACGGATTCGAACACACTCATCCTGTTACTATTCCCACTTCCCACAGCAGTTCTGTGTCCTCTTTCCTGAGTGTCTTTAGTTGTGCTCTCCTCGCTGTCTCAACAACGTAACTGGATTAAAAATGTTTCCCTTTCATGATCAGTTTGACTTTGGAGAATAGCAGGAAGTCGCACAGTGCCAGAGCGAGCAGACAGCATGGGTACAGACTCTGTCATGTTTTCACGAGCTGCCTCTCTGTTGGCTTACATTCAGCAGCAGCTCTCACCATATTTTTTATGGCACCTTGTGCAGACCCTTGCAAAAGAGAACTCCAGAACTGCTATAGAAAGTGGCAAAAACAATGGGGTAAGTGTATCTGGAGGGAGGGCAGTCTTTTGAGGGAATTCATGGCAATGTGTCTCACTATAATTTTTTTAATTTACCATATTTTTGATCAACTCTCATAGATAGCAGGTTGCCCTGCCAGGAAGCCACTTGGGCCAGCACTCAACCCAGCAAGGCAGGAGTTGACCCTGACATCGGCATCAGTGGGCTCAGTGCAGCGGCTGCAGCCACCAGACACTACAAAGGGAAGTTCAGGAAAGCCAGTCCCCACTCTGAGACCAGGCTAGCTGGGCTGGGCTTCTTTATTTTTTTTAAGTGTGTGTGTGTGTGTGTGTGTGTGTGTGCAGGGTCTCACTATGTACCTTGGACTCGTAGTGATCCTCCTGATTTCTGCCTCCCTAGTGCTGGGATTACAGGCATGCACCACCATGCCTGGGCTCCATCACTGGCTCAGCATGCCCAGGGGTAGGGCTGGCACAGCATGTGGAGTCAGGGATAGAACCCTGGCCCCTGCGCTTACCTAAGCAAGCACTTAGTCCACTGAGCTATACTGCTGGCCCTGGGTGGGGCTTCTCAGATGGCCACGAGCTCACCTGGACATTGCTCATGGTCTCCTGCAAGGAGAGGACACACATTGATCCGATTGTGTCATTTCTTCCTTTCTGAATGAGTTCTTTGCTTTGCAGAGAAATCCCAGGGGTGTGCAAGGCTGGTAATAATAAAGAGCAGTTGCCTCCCTGCCCCTTCCCACCTCCAGCTCCTGCTTTTCAGTCTCTCAGCTGCTCCTTTGGCTCCTCCATGGTGCTAAGCAATGGAATTGTACCACTCTCTCAGCTACTCAGCTTCATCTCTTGTCCCCCACTGCACTCCACCCTGCCCAACAGCCCCCCAAGGCACTTATAACACAATCTGAGCAAATCAACACTCCAATAATGACCCCAATAATATCCTCTCAATAAACCACTTAGAAAACTGTAATGACGTTTTCATTTTATGTTTCTTTTTAATTTTTTAAAAATCTTTTTATTCATTTGGTACAGAGTCTCACTGCACAGCTTGGGCTTGTAGTGATCCTCTTGACCCAGCTTTACGGCATCGGGATTAGAGTCATGCGCCACCACACCAGGTCTCAGTGGTCAGCTCAGCACACCCAGGAGCAGGCTGGCATGGTGTACAGTACCAGGGATCAAACCTGGGTCCTTGTGCTTGCCAGGCAGGCACTTAGACCACTGAGCTATCTCCCCAGCCATTGCATTTTATGTTTTATGCAACCTTTTGTTTTTCCTAGGGTTAGCTATCATGTTGGTGTTTCATAGACTTGCTCTCTCATGTACTGCTCAGCAATTATCCCCTGACATTTTCTCAAAGCTATAAAACTCTCAACAGAGTCAAACATGACCTGGTGTCTTTTTGTTTTCGTTTGGCTTCTTTATCCTTTGGAGAGCCCTCCATGGAATACCCTGTCTGGTTTGTGTCTGGACTGCCCGACCTCTCTGTCGAGAGTCACTTCAGCACAACAGCTCCAAAGCCTTTGTGCCAGGGCTTCTCTGTTCTGTGCCGTCTGGCCTCTTGAGATCACTTCCTTGCTCAGTCAGTACATGTATCCAGTAATACCCTGTCTTGGTTACTCTTCTCTTGTTGCTGGAACAAAATACCCAATACCCAAAATTAAGGAAGGAAAGGTTCATTTAGCTCACAGTTTGTGAAGATTTCAGTCCATAATCACCTGGCTCCAAGGCACAGTGGCTTGGCACAGGGACAACACTTCAAGGTGGCAGAGGGCAGCAAAACAACAAGAACAAAGCAGGGAGAGGACAATCCTCTTCTCCTCCCTTGTATAATAGCAGGCTACCCCTTCCCCTAGGGTTGGTGTAGCACTCACATCATCTCCCTGCCCTCTTCGTGCAGGATGAGGATGTTTACTAAGCAAGAAGCCTGGCTCCCTGCTGAGTGGCTTAGTTAAAATTCTAAACTTCTCAAGTTGACACAGTGTACGTGGTCCCAGCAAGGGTGCACATGCCCTATAATTTCTACATCTTCAAACATCTTTGTTCTGCTCTTACATTTGACTGATGTTTCCTATAGAGAAACAATCCCAGGTAAATCATTTTTTAAAAAATAATTTAAGTCATTACTCCCTTATCTTCTAGTTTCCACTGTTATTATTAAGAAATCCTAATTTTTTGGATCTTACATTCCATCCTTTGTCTTCTGTAAGTACTTAGGATCCTGTTTTCTTTTTCCATTCTCAGTGCTTTAAAGTTACAAGATGATGTACCTTTTCACACTTACTATTTGGAAACTTGGTCAGCTCCTTCAGTTCATGTCTTGAAGATATAGGAAATTTTCTCTTTTCTGTTTTTGCATTTGGTTCGGTTTGGTTTGGCCTGGTTGCTCTCCTGATTTTCTTTCCACTCCACTTTGAGTCAGTCATCCTGAGCTGTTGGTTCCATTTCTCTCAGCAGGGCAGCACTGTCCTGACTCTCCAGGCAGGGGCAGGAAACCTCAGCAAAGGTGCTGCTTACACGGGCTCTTGGCCTCTCTCTGGTGTCTGCAGCTCCTCCGCACCCTGGGGCCAGCTGTGCAGGCAGCTGTGTGGTTCTAGCTGCCTCCTCTTCTCATGCCAAGCATTGCCTACCAAAGTCTGGGCACAGGGACTGGAGCTGCTCAGGGCACAGCCGTATGCACTCCTATTCTCTTGCTAGGCTCCTCAGCACCCAAGCTCCTTCTGCCACTCTGCCCGGGGTCCATCATGTGGCTTCCATATCACAAGATGATCACTCCACCACCGTGTGAGGCCCACATTCCCAGCAGCTGGTAGAAGAAGGAAACAGCCAGGAGGAGGATGGTGTGCCCCATATCAAGAGCAATGCATCCTGAGGACCACTCCAGAATGCCACCACAAGAACACCCTTAGGGACGGAGGCTAGAGATAAGTGACTTGGGGACAGTGCTCCCCAGACAAAAGGGAGGACAGAGAGAGACCAGATTCCTGGAGAACCCTGGCACTGCCTTTCTGCTGAGGTCAGGTGAACGCCTCTGGCCTGCTGTCTGTCTCACTGGCTTCCTGACTCCCAGGTCTGGAGAACAGGAAGTAGACATGTTCAGTCTGCTACGTCCAAGGTGATGGGTCCTAGAGGCTCCCAGAGAAGTTCAAGGCCCATCAGCTAATTTCTTTCCTTATGAATGTGGAAGAGAGAGAAATCCTGCTCAGTCTCCTTGGTTTTTATTTTCCTTTCCTGCCCATTTCCACTCAAGCAGAAGAGTCACCCAACAGAGCCCAGCCTGAGTTCTTGTTCCTACTGCACTGTTTGCTAGGCAGCTGGGGGCAAATCACACCATCTCTCTGGTTCTGACATTACTTTTCATCTTTCAGACGAAGAGGTGGGATCAAGAATACAATTCCTATGACCCACTCCATTTTTTAAAAAAGGTTATTGACAAAAAAGATAGACAGAGAAGTGCTCAGTGTCACTGATTATTACAATGCAAAGGAAAGCCCCATTGAGAGTCAACTGCACACCCACCAGAAGGTGAAGATGATGCTGAAGGACACACACAGTGCCAGGGGCTGTGAGACACTGCTACTGAGGGGTTTTCACGTGCTGCTAAGACACCCAACACAGTAGCTACAGCCCCAACTACTCAGGAAGCTGCAACAGGAGAGTCACAGGTTTGAGGCCAGCCTGAGCAACTTAGTGAGAGTCTGTGAGCATCTGTCTCACTATATAACTGTACATTTGGCAGCACTGGGGATCAGAGCCAGAGTGCCCTCCCAATGAGCTACACACTAAACCTCCTTTTTATTTTTGTTTCAATATGTGCTCTCATGAAGGAAGCCAGTCTCAGAGCACCATGTGCTGTGTGGCTGGGAGACAAGGGAGTGGTTTGGAGTCTAAGTGTATGTGTTGCCTTGGGTACAGCTGAGAGTTTGTGTGGGTTCCTTATATCTCTGTAAGCTGGGGTGCTTTTTTGTTCACCTTTTTTGTTATGCACTGGGGATGGAATCATGCTAGATAAGGGCTTTTCCCACACAGCTACCCCCTCACAGTAGCCTGACTTTGAACATGAAGTTTCAGCCCAAGCATAGGAGATGGTATGAGTCCCTGAGAGTGTGAGCTTATCCAGTCCTTGAGAAGTCCTACAGCCATTCCTCCAAGAGGGGCCCTTCCAGGGGTGCCCCTCACCAAGCATCACGTGCCATGACCTTGAACTCCTCAGCACTTAAGGTCTGTGATCATAGGTGGTGGCCTCCCTGCTGGCCTTCTTGCAGGTCCTGGGGACCATGATGGATGCAGTGTTGAAGTTTCTTTATAGACCGCTAGATCTCCCGCTCCTTCCCCACACTGGCTCAGGTCTTCTGCAGCCCAGGCAACTAAGAAGCAAGGGCTGCTGCTCTCTGGGAGTAGGGAGCAAGGAAACCAGGAAGAAAGGCCACCCCCTAGCAGCCTTGTGGTGACTCTGACAGCCATGGCCACCACCCCAGCAGCTGACACTGGGTAGGCACCTCCCCTGGGCTGAACAGTGCATGTTGTGGCTCCTTTAGCCTCTACAAGACTGGGAAGGAGCAGGAGCATCACGTAAGTGTGGCATTGGGACAGGTCCCCAGCACAACAGGACAGACACAGCCTCCTAAGGTCTGGGCCAGTAGCTCTAGAGCTAGAGCAGGGCAGGGTCTCACCACCTGTTACCTGTTCAGGGTATTCTCAGAACAGGTGGGAGAGAACGAGCCCCCAGAAGCCCACAGAAGAACCCATGCTGGAAAGGTGGAGGGGCTGTGCTTTATCTTGGGTCACTCTGGGATTGGATCAGGTCTGATCAGAGGCTATATCCTACCCATAGGTCTGTCCCCTGGGCCTCCTTCCAGGCAGGCTGCTGCTAAAAATAGACCCAACCTACAGCCAGCATTCTTTTCCACTGCATTGACAATGGTGATCATTGTGACAACTGCCACATCCTCAGAAACCTTGAGCATAAGGACAACTTCCCTGGGCCCGGAGCCCCACCCCTGGGCTTCAAACACTTGGCAGGGGCAGGTCGGGCTGATGCCAGTTTCAAGACAGGCTGGGCTGTACAAAATGACGACATTTAAATTCACATTTCTTAGTCCTCAGCAGGCCAAATCAATATCAATATAGATGCAAGAAGTCCCTAAATTTGTCCCACTGAAGGCTTCTTTATTTCTCAAGATAAACCCTTACTTAGTTAGGAAGCACATCTTTGAGTCCTGCAAATGCACTCTTCTTCTGAATCCCCACTGGACTCACTGCCAGGTAGAATGGTGCTCCTTGTTCCAGGCAGGAGTGGAAGACCTCCCCTCCCCTCCTGGGTGACTTGACACCTTGTGTTGGTCTCCAGGCCTGGAGTAAAGTGGTGCCTTTGACTAGGGTGTGTGAACAGCAGACCTGGGTCCTTTCCCATCTGGGAAGCCAGGACCCTGGGAGCAGGGTGTTTCCTGGAAGCACTGGAGGAGGATCCTGGCCCCCTCTCAGCCTTGATGACTCAGGCGATGCTTGGTGTCCCTGGACAGGGAGATGCTGTTGTTCTGGTCCATGGCATCTTCCTCCTGTGTCCCCACATCACCTTCCCTCTGTGCACATCCCTCTCTGTGTTCTGCATTCTCCTTTTCTATAAATATCAGTCACATTGAATTAGGGACTATTCCAATGACCTCCTTTTTTTTTTGAAACAGGTTCTCACTGTGTAGTATAGTCTGGCCTTGAACTTCCCTATGGACTCAGCTCCACTGTAGGCTGAACTCAGACTTACAGTGATCTTCCTGCCTCAAGTTTCCAAGGAGTGAGGTTACACGCACCTGAGAAGTTACCTCACTTTAACTCAAAGACCATATTTCCAAATAAGGCCACATTCTGAGGAATACCAATACATCTGGCTTGGGGGGACACAAGTCAACCCTTAAAACTTTGATTTCCAGGAGTTGCTGGGTTGGCTGGTGTGCTTTGCACCAATAAACCCACCAACTGAAGCACAGAGGGCTGTAAGAGGAACCACCATAGCTGTGTCATGACTGGTGCTGGACAGAGGAGGGGCAGCCTCTACTGTGGCTTGTCTGGGAGGATCCTTGCCCTGACCTCAGTCCTGTAGTTCCTCTGCCTGAGTTCTAAGTGGGGCAGCAGGTCTTGGACCTTGAAGTGGCCACATGGATCAGTGGGCTCCCCTGAGAAGACCCACACACATACAACTCAGGCTCCCCACCTCAGTTGCTCGATTTTAACGGCCCTGCCCTCCTTTTACCATTCACAAAGCTACCTGTGAACCAGTGTCTCAGAGCTGCATCCATTTGAGGCAACAAACTTCACCAGCTCTGAGCTCCATCTGCAGAAGTCATTTTGGCTCAGTGGAGGTCTCAGTCCATGTGTGCCAGGCACTCAGCCCACATTAAAAATGGTGACACCTGAGCCCAAGACTGTGCTACCTCTCCTGCCCTGATGCTCCCCAAATTGGCTCTGCTAAGAGTGCAGCCTTGCCTCTCTCTGCTGTCTCTGTGAGCTGTCCTGTACCTCCAGTGCTTCATGGTCATCACCTGCTTACCACTAACCTCCCAGGACCACACTCCTCAGATGACCTTGTGTAGCCATCTCATGTCACGAGCCCAGTAGACTCAAGAGCAAGAGGGTCATGAACTGGAGGGTGTCTGTGTCACTTTCTCATCACTAGGACAAAATACCTGACACCACAAACTGGAGGAAGAGAAGTTTATTTTGGCTCACGGTTTCAGCCCATGATCACCTGGGTGAAGCACAAAGGCAGAAGGAAAAGCCTGGTGAACGGAAACTGCTCCTGCCATGGTGGTGGTCAGGAAGCTGAGAGAGAAGGGAGGAGCTGAGGGAGGAGGAGAATCTTCCAGGTCACCTCATTAGATGTAAAGCCATCAGCAGGCTCCTATGCTGCTCTCTCTGCTCAGTGCATGAGACTCTGAGGGGACATTCTAGACATAAATTAACTGTCCACTCTGGCCCCTAAACACCCATGTATGCCCCTTTGTGTTAAATGCATTTAGCCCATCTCTAAGAGTCAACAAAATCAAAACAATTTCAGCACCACTGAGAGGTTTAAGTCCAAAGTCTCATCTTGTCCAGAGACAAACCCTTAGCTGTGACTCTTAAAAATCAAAAAGGAAGTCCCACACTGCTGGTGTGCAAAGCCCAGAGTGAGCATTTCCACTCCAACAGGGAGAAGCAGGGATTGAAGGGAGCAGCTTAGGCAGTGAGGGGTGAAGAGCACAGTTTGGCTTTAGGCCCAGGTGCCCAAGGCTGCCTCAAGGCCCTGGCAGCCACCTGGCACCCTCCAGGCACCTGCAACCAGCAGGCCCACTTCGTGTACCTCCAAACTGGGATGTGAACCCCAGCCATGTCACAGGGCAAAGCAAGACCCTTGTGAGGTCTCTTCACAGTACCAGTCACTAGCAACAAATGCCCCGAACTACCAACCATGTGTGCATGAGAGTACACATGTTGGTGTGCACACGCATACCCATGTGACAATGTGCGTGTGCTCCAAGTGTGTGTGTGCACATATATGTGCATGACCATGGGTGCATATAGAAACGTGTGTGTGGCCATGCACACAAGGGTCAGGCTCAGGAATGTGGAGAGATGATCAGAGAAAAGTACGGTGCTGTCTGCTGGAAGGGCGGGCTGTGCACAAGCAAGGGCACAGACACCCAGCCGCCAGAGGGCCCCGAGGCCAGCCTGTGTCCTCCACTCCTGCACACAGTCACTTGGTAGAGTTCGGCTTCAGCACCTAGCCCGACCCCCACTGCAGAGTACCATAAATGCAAACTTTGCTCCTGGAGTTTTCCTCACCTCCCCATTCCCACAAGCCATAATCTTCTATTTGGGAAATTATTCCAGGTTGTCATGGAGATAGAACACCTGTGTGAAGAAGGAATGCTAAGTGGGGGAGGTCGGGGCAGACAGAGCTTTCTTCGTGGCTTAATTATTATCACTCTCCCACGATCCTCAGTCCTGAACTCCCTCCAGAAGGCTGAGGCGTGCTGCCCCAGGCCACCTTCCTTGCCTTCACAAGTCCAGCCCTGCCCCTTGTGCATGTGCCTGGGCTTATGGGAACTTCCAAGCCAAACTTCCAAATGGGCCAGCCAGGGGGCAGGGGACCTTGGGAGCCACTTCTGTTCTGCACCTGGACAGTCGTACTAGAGGTGGTCTGGACCCAGATGGGGAGGACAGGGTCAGCAGAGGATCAGGATAGCAGTGGCTGAAAGCCACATATTAGCCCCCTAGAAGTTCCCGAAGCTGGGAGCCTGAAGTGTGTGTCAGGGGCTAAGATCAAAGTTTGGGCAGGATGGCTCTTGGGTGTCTGTGCCTGTGCTGGTGGCCAGAGGTCACTCCCACTGATCCTGCCTGTCTCCTTCTCCAACTCTCCTCCCCCAGAAGCCCACCTGAACAGCCCAGGATGACTGATGTCTCCACATTCTCAACCAAACCCATGGCTAAAGTCCCTGCATCCATGGAAGGTGTTAGAGTTGATATCTAGATGTCCCCTAAGCCTCATGCACTCATAGGCAAGGTCTGAGGAGGTGACTGGGCCATGGGGCTCCTACCTGGCTTGCTGTTTGAAGGGGTCAGGTCAGAAGAGGGCTTCACTGGGGCATGGCCTGAAGAGTGCCTCTCCCTCCCCACTCCTCCCTTCTCTCCCTGCTTCCTGTTCTTCGTGCCCACAGCAGCTCTCCTCCAGCAGGCCCCTCTGCCTTGCTGCCCTGCCTGGGAGCCAGCGTCCATGGTCTGAACCCTCTATGAGCTGTGAGCCCAATAAACCTTTCCTCCTTGGAGCTGTGGACGTCAAGCATTGTGTCCCAGTGACGAGAGCAATAACCAAGAGGCAACCTCATCTCAGGCCCTGGGTTGAGTGTGGTGTCATCAGGGGGCCACTGCCTGCCCACCCGGACTCCTCTCCTGAGAACGAGAGGGGTGCAGGAGAGAATGCCAAGGAGGGGGCACAGTGGCTTCCACCTCAGAGCAACAACTGCTGGGCGGGGCTGCAGCCTAGCACAGGTAAGGGCAGACAACGTATTAAGGGAGTGCTGTGTGAGTGCTCTGCTTGCCTGTCCAAGGAAGGGAGCAGAGGCCCACAGCAGGATCCTGCAATCTCCACCCTGTGTCTTGGGGTACCGCCAGGGTTCTATCCCTGCCCTAGGGCAGCCTGGAGGACTTGGAGGCTCCCATAAGCCCAGGCACCATTCACTGACAGCTGGCCTGCAGGTGGGGGAAAGGAACACTCAGTGGAGGTGGCAGGTCATTTGAGGGTGCATGGGTGCCTGGGGGTTTGAGGGATACCTCCCTGGAGCCTGCAGTGCAGACAGGAAGGGAAGCTCCAACCTGAGGGCAGTATTTGCCTGCAGCCCAAGAGAGCAGAGAGAGCTGATGGGGACACAGGCATCGTGGAGAATGACATGTGTGCTCCAGGAAGTGGAGGCAGAGGACACAGTGAAGAGGGGACATGAGCGGTTCCAAAAGTGCCAGCGACTACAGAGGGGAGAGGGATCTGGGGAGGGAGGAGAGAGGAGGGCAAGGAGAAGGGTTGCAAAGTCTCCAGCCAGGCACAGGAGAGCAGGGTGGGTGAGTCTGTGGGTGACTCCGGACAGCAGACACAGGCCCAGGGAGGGACCCACACCCTCGAACACAGTGCTCACGCAAACACATGGCTTGGAGCCTGCCACATGTCAGCCACTGGGGTGACTTGAGTGCCATGTGGGGAGAGTGGGAGGGGGGACCCCAAGTTGGGTGGGTACGAGAGGGCAGTGAGGACACAGATGGACCACAGATGGCAGGGCAGAGCCAGTGCTCTGGGGCTTCTGGCCCCCAGGGCTGGGGGACAGGTGGCTCTGCTCTGCACTGTGGCTTTGTCTTGAGTGGAGTTCCAGAGCTACAGGAACCCAATCGGCTCACTGAGGTTTTTCCGAGCACTGAGGATCAGACACAAGATCTTGCACTGAGCTACATCCTCTGCCCTTTTTGTTTTTCATTTTGAGACAGGGTCTGGCTAAGTCCCTAAGTTGCCCAGGCTGAGCTAGAATTTGGGATCCTCCTGCCTCAAACTCCTGAAGTGCTGTGATAACAGGACTATGTCAGCACACCACTACGCACAGTGTGGACTCTCGTGACTACAACTGTCCTCTGTGTGGACCCAGGAGAGCAGCCAGAGGACCCTCCTGCCACCCAGGAGCCCCACTCCAGGTCCTTCAAGTGTCAGTGTAAAATACTGTCCTCTCTGCCCACCATGTAGGTGCCACACTAACCTCACCACCAGTCTTTCCAGACTAATGGGAAGAGGCTGAAGTCCCCAGGGCAGGTGGTGGGTGCTGGGCTGTGCCCGGCTTGTGGGCACAGGGAGCTGGCAGAGGCCTGGCCATCTGCCCAGCTCCTGGGCCTGCAGCTTTGGTCAGGCCTGGCCCAGGCTCCTCCTCCTCCTCTCCTGTGTTGTGCTCACAGAGGAGATGACCTGCACGTGGGCGGGGGCCATGGATTGGCCAGGATAATGGGAAAAGGCACGTGCCATGTGGGGAGATCCCTGACCCCTCTGTTGGTCCAGCTCTGTCAGAAATGAAGTGTGGGGTCTTGTGGTGTGGGTGAGGACCTCCGGGGCCTACAGTACAACCCAGAGAATAGAGTTACTTGGGGCAAGTATGAGGTAAGAAGCATTAAAAACTAAAACTTTGGCTAAGTGTAGTGGCACACACCTATAATCCCAGCACTGAGGAGGCTGAGGCAGGAGTACTGTTAAGAGCTTGAGACCAGCCTGGTAGTGAGTTCAAGGCTAGACTTTGTCTCAAGAATACAACAAAGAAAGTTTAATAAAGGATATGATAGACAACTCACTAAATATTTGGGGCATACACTAAAAAATGATATACTGCTTACTTGAAATTCAGATGTAATAGGACATTTTGGGCTTTTTAATTAGCCCTTTCTTAGCGGAAGCATGGATCACCCTTGGTCAGGGTGCGAGCACCCTCTATCTTCAGCCCCTGCCTGGCCCCTAATATTCAACTAATCCCATTCCCACCACTTGCCTCAGTTTCACTCACTCTTCCACTGGGATCTAACATGTGGCCCCAGCACTTCCTGAAGAACTGTGGTGCCCGTCACCTACCAGGCCCTGAGCTGTCCCTTCTGCTGGGTGCATGAGCAGCTGAGAGGGCTGCAGAGGCAGGACAGTCTCCCTCTGGTAGCTTTGACTTTTCTCAGTGCTTGGTGCACGTAACTCCATCCTGAGGTGAGGGGAGAGCAGAAAGGCCCCAAAGGTACCCACACGGTACAAGCTGGGAGGGGGTGAGGTCACACAGCCTGACAGTGAGGCTGGTGCAGGCCCTGCCATGTGGGGAGACTCTGGGTAGAGCCCAGGGCTATCTCTTGGGTCACTTCCTGTTGAGCACAGGCTGTGTGCTGGTTGGACAGTGAAGAGGCTGCTCTGCCTGGGAGCCAGGGACCAGGGTGTGGTAACCTTGGTTTTGCTCATGGCCTGACAGGAGTGGCCACTGGGGAGACGGGGCTGCTGAGCCTTGAAGGGCATTGGAAGATGAGACTCCCGTAGAAGTCCCCACTTCCAGTTCCCTAAAAGAGTCCTGCAGCCCAGGGCGTGGGACAGGGGTGAGGCTGGGCCAGCAGAAAACCAAGCTGGAGCCAAAGAGACACAGGGCTACAAGGGGGTTGGGGACCCTGGGGCCACCAGCAGAGGTGGGCAAGGCTGGGCAGGTTGGAAGCCCAGGCTGGCCCTGTGGTGGGGTCTTGAGGCCTTGCTCAGGGAGCCCAGGTGGTGGTTTCCGGTGGCAGGTCACAGCAGGCCACTGCTGGCTCTGAGAAATGCAGCAAAAATGTGCCCGGATGAGTAGAAGCGGTTCCTGGGATGTGGCGGCCAGAGGGCCATGCAGTGCTGTGGGAGTTAACCCTTCCCTCCCACCAGGTGTGCCATCACACTTGGCCCCTGAGTCCCCTGGCCTGCCAGGTGGGGACAGCAATGCTGGCCCAACCGACATGGGGTCAGTGTGTCTGTGTCCTGCACTGAGGGAGAGGACAGGGCCTGGCCATCTCTCTCCCTCCCTCCATCTCCTTCCCTCCCTCCTTCCTAGAGCCCTGGAGAAGGTGGAGCCTCAGACTCCACACCCTGGGGAGACCTGGAGGGATCAGATTGCTATCAAAAACTCACCCTCAGGCCTGTAATCCCAGCACTTGGGGGTCTGAGGCTGGAGGATCACTTTGAGTCAGCAGCCAGCCTGTACTACATAGGGAGCCCAGTGAGCCCTGAACAGCACAGCTTGAGGAGATTCCTGTGTTTGCAAGCACCGAGGTCTAGCTCAGGAGGGAGGGTCCATGGCTGTCCCAGAAGGGACTTGAGCAGCTCTCACCACCCCTCCCCTGCACTGCGAAGAGGCTGTGGACCTGTCTTGCTGTCAGGGAAGGTGAGCATGGAGTCAGGAACAGGGTCTTGCTAAGTCTCAGAGTTGCCCAGCCTGGGCTCAAACTTAGGATCCTCCTAATTCACCCTCCCAGGGAGCTGGGATGACAGTACCCCCTACACCCGGCCAAGGACGGGGCTTCTTTTCAGCTAGGGAGACAGCTCTCAGGGCCAATAAACATCTGCACTTCAGGTCATTACTTAGAAAGCAAGGGCCCCTTACACAGCACAGTGCAGTGACATAACAGGTGGGCAGAGTAGACACCTGAGACACCTGCCCACCCAACCCTGTGACCACAGGCAGGGAAGAGAGCAGGATAGCACTTCTGTGGGTTGTGAGATTCCTCACTACTGATGAAGAACCCCCAGACCCCCAACTTGGGTAGAGGGATAATTCTGGGCCATTGCACCCAAGGAGCCATGGCAGCCTTTGCAGTTGGTTTGCATGGAAAAAGCATCTGGCGTGCATTACCTGCAAAGCCAAACTGACCACCCGAGTCCACGGGGCAGGTTTAGTATCCATCAGGGCTCACGGCCACCAGGATAGCACGTAGGTGCTGCTTCCTGTCCTCCCACATGGAGGCCTCCTCGACATTCTCATCACCAGGCCCAGTTGTCCACCCCAGGGGGGTGGGGCTGAGGAAATGGCCCTGCTAGGGACAGATGTGATTGCAGTCCTTGGTTAGCACAGCTCAGGCTGGGCATCCTCAGCCTTCCATGTTAATTTGATTGTCTGCATTCTTTGCTTTTTATTTTTAAATCCAAATCAGTTAAAATACACAATGCAGACCCGCTTGCCCTCAGACTGGGCTCAGTACCAGGGTACTGGGTTTGAAAGTAAGAAAATGAAAGACTGGGCAGAAGACAACCTGCAACCTCCGTCCTATTGCTGCCTCCAAGTCTGCCTTCCTCCCACAGGCAGCCGGGGTCCCCGCATGCAGCCGTCTCCTCATTGTCGCCAGTATCACATGTGTGTGCTGCTGCTCCCTGGCCTTCCTGGTTTGGGAATTCCCACTGGTGGAGGCTAAAGGTTTAGCTTTTTCCTAACACGCCTACACATGCAGCCAGGTTCCGTCATCGCTGACACTGAAATCCACATCCACTGTGCGCACACCACTGTGACTAGGCCAGTGTCGTCAGGCCCAGTCTTGCATGCTAATTTAGGGATGTGTTGGATGCTCGCTTAAAGAAAACATGCTTTTTTTTTTTTGCCAATTCTGTGAATTAAACAAGAAGATATTCCCCCCATGTAGCTAGCTAGGAGTGAGATAAAATGTGAGAATCTTCTAAAGTTACTGGCTAAAAACAGAAGGACAAAAAGGGGACAAAATAACAAGTGCTTAAGAAAAAAATGAAGGCTGTCATGGTAGAGGCCAGCTGGCCCTTCCCCTGCCTGGTATGAGGCCTATGCCAGTCTCAATAGCCAGGGGCTGGAGCTGAACATCCTAGAGATGGCAGCTGAGGCCAGGGGCCCTTGGGAGACAAAGCATTACAAGCAAATCCTGACAAGAAAATAATCTACCCACCAGCATAGGGAGGTGACGCAAAGCATTTCTATCTTAGCTTGTGCCATGGGCCAAAACAACACAAACAAATACCAATAAAATGAAAACAAAAAAACCTTTAGAACTAGTCACAATAAGCTTGCATTCCTCAGGTTTCACAGTTGGGTCTGCACTGCCTGCATAGTCCAGGTCCTAGACAACCTAGACAAATGATTGCAGGGGGCAACACACCTGGGTGCCTTGTGGATGCAAAATCTCTCAGTAAAGACGCAGCTCAATCCAGGGATGAAGGAGTCCCACATAGACAGCACCGTAGGAAATGAACTCACGGCCACACATTGTGAAGTGCTCCAAGAAAGTCTTCCATCTGAGCCAATGAACAGGACCTAGATGTCTAACAGCCTTAGAGAATAAGATTGACAGGTAATGGCTTTAAGTGACTCTCATCCCAAACGATGAGACCAAAACACGGCTGGAAAAAAGGGGTAGATTTAGAAATGAGAAATGCAGTAAATGGAGTAAAAATTTCAGTGGAGAGGCTAAGTCCACAACAGGCACAGCCTCCTTATGATAAAGTCAGCGCAGCTCAGCAACTAGAAGGGCCAGTTCTTGTTCAGAGGCACAGTGCAAACGGCACCCAAGAGAGAAATGAGGGGAACAAAGACACGAAGCTGAGATTTAGAGGCGAAAGTTCAAAGATGTTCTAGAGTAAAAATCACTTTCTTAAAAGGTCGAAGGCTTGATCCTGTCTTCTGGATTTTCCTTTTGTCCTCTCAAAGTCTCTCGAATTCTGTCCCCATCCTAGCCTACCAAGCGCTGTCCTCTCATCCACTGCCCCATACCCGTGGTGGGCATTCCAGCCAGAGACCCACATCCCTTATTTTGATACGTATTCTTTCCTTCTACTCCTTTTGTATCTCGTTCCTGGCATGCTGATTGTCCTATTAGAATGTTTCTCCAATTATCTTTCCTGTCCCTGCTTCCATCCTTACCCCCACTTGTCATTTCTGTAATGTTCATCTCATCTTTCATTTCCAGATGAATTTTTTAAAAATCTTTTGTTTATTTATTTGGTACAGGGCTCCCTACACATTTCGGGCTCAATGAGATCTTCCTGTCTCAGCCTCCCCAGCTGTGAGATTACAGGCGTAAGCCACCATGTCCAGTTTCAGTGGCTGGCATGGTGCACTCAGGGTTGCAGGGCCAGCAACGCATGTGGTACTAGCAATTGAACCCAGGTCTTTGAACTTGCCAGACAGGCACTTAAAATGCTGAGCTATCTTCCCAGCCCCTAGACTAATTTTTTTCGAGAGTTCTGATTCTCTCATTGCATTTGACATCTTAGGTAATTTTGTAGAGTTTGAAAGTTTTCTCCTGATCCATGCTTTCTCTGATTTAAAGAAAAAAAAATCTGCTTATAGGTTGGATTGGGGTAGCTGTGACCTCTGTCTTCCTTGTTAGGGGTATCTCTGTGTTCCATGGACTCTCTTTTCATATTCTAGGTTCAAGCTAATGACAGCTACCTAGAGGCACCACACCTCAGCAAGGGCTACGCATGGGGAAGAGTCACCAGGGCAGAGCAGAGCAGTCTCTGGACACCAGTTTCTGTTCTGGGGTATGGAGAGAAGGGGTGAGACAGTGAGGCCATCATGGGGGTACACTGGGGCAACAGACTGCAAGGTCATTAAGATAAGCCCCTGAGCATAGTAACCAACTGCTCATAGCATGACGTGTCTCAACAGACTGTCATGAGGCCCTGGTAAGCAGAAACATATTTCCATGAAATGAGAAATTATTACCCAAAACAAAAAACCTAAATAAGCCCACTAGTTCGCCTTGCTTTTTATCAGCTTAAAAGTCTAAGGGCCAGCAACATAGCCCAGCAGACTAAGCATCTGCTTAGGCAAGTGCAGGGACTCAGCATTCAGCCAGCCACCGAGATCAGGTATGGTCGTGCACGTCTGTAATCCCAGTGCTGGGAAGGCTGAAAACAGGAGAATCCCTATGAGTCTGAGTCTGAGCTGCATAGTGAGACCCTGAAAAAAAAAAAAAAAAAAAAAAAAAAAAAAAGTCACTAATTTTGGCAGTCACACAGCCAGACAGCACATGATTGATTTCTCACCAGCTTTGCTGTAGGCTGACGTGTGGATTACAGTGTCTGCTCACGCTACAGCTTGGGGGCCTGAAGGCTGTGTTTGCTGAGAACCCTACCCCATCGCTTGGGCCTTCAGGTATCTGCAGGGTGAGTGTAACAGGCCAGAGGTGAGACTCCTCTGCCTCATGCTGAGTCTGTCCCTCTGCTGTCTAGTCCCTGAGTCAGACTCTGCTCAGCCCCGCACGCAGGCTGCTGCTCATCTGGAAGTGTTCAGGCCAAGCCAAAAGGCAGCCGCTCACGGCAGCCTGAACAGCACAGAGACAGCCTGGCTTGGAAACACCAAAAAATTAGTACAGAAGACACGTGGCCTGTCATCCAATGGTGCTGGCGTGTGTTGTCCTTCTCTTCCCTCCTTTCTATCCCCACTCTTGTTCCTCAGAAGCCACAAAAGCCCGAGCACCTAAGGTCCCTAAGGCCAGCACACAAGTTGCATAGGTTGATGATGCCAGGTACAAGGTGTGAGTGAAATGTGCACTGTTTACTTTCCAAAAACATTTTACAGGAAAAGACACACTGCCAAGACTGATGGGCTAAACATGTTTGAAATGAGGGGTGATTTGCAGAGGATTCATGATGATGTTTTTTTTAATTTAAACATTCACCGTATTTTTGATTGCCATCACTGATCAACAATTTAGAAAAATTTTTATTGAACAAAAACATTACAGTGAGAAAAAGAACCACCATGCTGTGTCTTCACCTGCCTTCATCACTGATCATGGTCCCATGTGACTACTTGCCCTTCCCCAGAGTCAAAATGACCATGGAAGGGAAATGTTTTGAATCCGTTCAGGACATCCGGGCAGGCAGGAGAGCTCAACTATGACCCTAAGGAAAGAAGACTGCAGAGATGGAGGTCGCAGAAATTGGCCAGGATGATGGGATGAGTGTGTGGGAAGGGATGGGGATTCCTGCTGATGTGTCTTTCAATGTAATAAAGTTTTTAAAGAAATTTTTAATGTTCACTTTCTTTTTCGATCACCCTTGCACACTACAGCACCACAGCCCTGATGATGAGATGACCATGACCATTAGGTGGTCCTAGTGTGAGCATCTCTTGGAACCATTTTCCCAGTCAATGGAAGCAACTGCCCTGTAGCCACCCAGTAAAACAAAGCAGACTTGCTGCTCTGTTTGGGGCATCCTGGTCCCTCCCTCAATCAGTGCTGCACCCCAGCTGACATCCAGGGGAACTGAGGTAGCCCTGGCCCCACACCTAAGACTGTGTCTTATATTCAGCCTTTGGGTCCAGAGATCCTGAAGCCGGGCATCGACCTCTCTGAGCTCACAGAGGACAAGGACTTGGACACACAGTCTGCATGTGGCTGCCCTAAATGAGAATAGTGTCTCTCCTATGATTCTATGCCTCACCCAGTGCCAAGCAGGGCAGCAGCTACCGGGAAAGTAAGAAAAAGGAGGAGGAGAGGCCCAGCCAGGAGCTGGCACAGCCACAGTCTACAAAGGAAGTTGCCGCCATCCTTTCTCCACCAGCCCCACCCAAAGGCTCTACCAGCTGCCACCTCACCTGGTCTTGTTTTTCCAGTGGCCCAGCTGGTCCAGGCAGTGGCAGAAGGTGAGGAAAGCTGGCATGGGAGACCTGGTTCTTGTTGGCAGCCACAGAGGATGAGGCCTGAGGAAACCTCCAGGCCCTATGCCAGATTCCAACATCTGGTCCAGATGGGCCCAGCTCACTCAGGCTTGAGGTTGTCTTCCTCAGAGCTCCACACAGCCATGGGCAGACACTTTTAACAATGCATCAGTCCCTCCCATCCACAGCCCGGCTTCTTGCTGTCTCTTACATCCTCTTCCCAATCTGCCATCTTCACATGAGTACTCTTTGGTTTTGGTTTTTCTGTTTAAGCTTCCTTGTCTGAGTGCAAATTCTTTCCATTTAAGTGACAGCACTTGCCAATAACCAGGGAAACAACTTCCTGGTGTCCTCACTGTGGCCCAGGGCACTTACGTGGGAGGTTCTATACTGTTCTTTCTCCCCCAGAGAATGAACTGAGACAGTCACCCTGGGCACAAGGATGTTTGTGTGAACCTCTGCCCTCGTCCAGAGGCTTATCCCTCCAGGCTGAATGACTTTCTTAGGTTTCCCTGGCTTGGGAGCTGGGGCCCTGGACAACCCTGGGCAGTAACAGTGATCTGGGCTGGCACCTCACCCCAGGCAGATTATAGCGGCCAGAGATGTCTCTTTTCCTCCATCCTACCTAAGTTTGGGAGTGTCACTGAGGACTAGGATAGGTGCCCTTCCCCAACTCTGATGGTTACAGTGGGTGGCCTCACATCTTCAACCACCTTCTATGTCTTCCTTGCCTCTGTCCTTCAAGGCTGAGGAACAGCACTTCCAGAAAGTTCCAGAACCTTCCTGAAGCTCCCATGGTTCTGAAGGGCATGCTCTGGATCAGGGGACCATTTGATCTGCCTTCCTGGGAAATGCATGGACACACACTGCAGATGTCTCCTCGGCACTCTGAAAGTGTCCCCTGCTCTCCATGGAGGAGCTTAGGAACACTGGGACTAGGACTCCTCACCTCTAGGCCACCTTTCTGGTAGGAGATCCCTGCTGGTCCTTTGAGACACTACTGTCCCATACTGGGAGTGGCATCTGCCTGCCTGAGTCTGATCAGTTGGAACATTCTCCTCCTCTGGATGCAATGGCTGGTTTTAAGGTGGGCACATCCAGGCAGCAGGGACCTGGACATTGTACCAACTCTGAGGTGCTGTGGGTTATACAATGTGCCAGTACCCTAATCCTCTCCAAAAAAGGGGAAAAGATGTATTGCTTTGAGGAATCTCATATTAATTCCCATAGTGGCTGTACTAGTTTATACAGATATTGTACTAGTTTATCTAGAGGTTGTGCTGGTTTATACAGTGGTTGTACTAGTTTGTATAGTGGTTATACTAGTTTATATAGTGGTAGTACTAGTTTACATTAACAATGTAGAGGTTTTCCCCTCCCCAAACCCACAGCCTCACCAACATTTGTTATTATCTGATTTCTTCCTATTTTTTTTAATGTGCTTAGTATAGGGTCTACAGGGTCTCACTACACAGATTGGACTCATAGTGATCCTCCTGTTTTTGGCCTCCCAAGCACTGGGATTACAGATGTGTACCACCATACCTGTCTCAATTGCTATCTCAGCACACACCGGGGGTGGGGCTGGCACCACAGGCTGGGGATCGAACCCCAATCCCTGCATCTGCCTAAGCAAGCACTTTAATGTACTGAGCTATCTGGCTGACCCTTGTTATCATCTGATTTCTTTTTAAATCATTATTTTAAAAATTTATTCAGTACAGGGTCTCACTGCACAGTTCAGACTCTTAGTGATCCTCCTGTCTCAGCTTCCCCAGGGCTGGGATTACAGGCTTGTGCCACCATGCCCAGTTCTGATGGCCTGCACAGCGCACCCGGGGTTTCTGGGCCAGCATGGCACACAGTACCAGGGATTGAACCCGAGTCCTTGTGCTTGCCAGGCAGGCTCTTAAACTGCTGAGCTATCTCCCCAGTCCCTTTCTGATTTCTTGATGATATCCATTCTGGAGTAAGATGGAATCTCAGTGTTGTTTTAACTTGTATTTCTCCTCTGGCCAGAGGTGTTGAACATTTCTTCATAAACATATTTAACCCAGCTATTGCCCTTCTAGGTATCCTGAAAGAGCTAGAGACATCACATCACAGTGATCCACGTGCACCCATATTTATAGCAGCACAGCTCATGACAGCTTAGGCTTGGAAGCAGCCTAGGTGTCCATCAGCACAGAAATGGATAGAGAAACTAGAATTTACACACCATGGAGCACTCCTTCGCCATAAAGGATAAACTTGGGCCATCTATAGGAAAATGGGCCCACCTTGAGACCATACTGTGAAGTGAACTAAGTCAGACTCACAAACTTAAATGTCCTGTGGACTCTCTTATAAGTAACCCAAAATATAAATACAGTGAAGAGCAAAATCAAAGATAGATAGTAGGGACACGGTGTAGACCTTTTGCAAACTGGAAGGGGATCAGGAGGTGGGTGGGGGTGAGGGGATGCAGGAAGAACTCAGCTGCGTGGTGCACACCCACCAGCTCCCCTCGAGGAACATGAGCTCTATGGACTGCAAAAGACTTATTAAAAGAAAAATCAAACAAAGGGCAAAGTGCTTCCCCTTCAGCTGTGGGGACACCAACTCACTCAGCTGTTAAACACGGGACCTCGGGCAGCGTGCTGTGAGTGGCTGGGGGGTGCCTGGCAGGAGAAGCACTGGAGACTGAGCAAGGCACTTCTGTCTCAGGACGCCAACTTCAGGCAAGGAGGCGGGATGCGGGCCCCACCGCTTCTGATGCCCGAGCCCTCAAAGCAAGTTTCCTCTGCTAGTGGGGCCAGACGCTGCGAGCAGCCACACCGGGGGACAGGGCTGCTACCTGGTAGCACTGGGCACAGGCAGAGGGGCGCATCTAGCTTAGTAAGACCCTGTCCAGCTCATTTGTGTTACTGGCCCCTTGGCAGCACACCACCCCTGGTGGTCGCAGGTGTGTTCTTATAACACATCTTAGATTTCTATGTCCCCACCCTCTCTCCATCTCTTTAGTGTATGAAGGAAAAAAAAAATCTACTTTCCTATTCTATTTCATTTTGGTCCTGGGAATTAAACTCAGGGCCGTGTGCCTGGCAGGCAGGCATGTGCTGCTGAGCTATGTCCCCAGCCCTCCATGTTCTGTCTTTCATTGCGCTCCTTATTCAGACTTTGTGTCTGGCATGTCAGGGAAACCATGTAATACTGAGGCTTGTGTGTCTTGATTTACTGCACTTAACATGTTCTCAAAGTGTGGGGTGCCCTGACAACTGGCAGTCGGCTTGTGACACCAGCTGAACTGCGTTGGCATGGTGCTAGGCATGGAAGGACTGCTGCCAGCCACCAACTCGCATGAAAGGAGAAATGGAGGGGACGATGGTGCTGTCGGTCCTCCTGGAAAAGGTGGTCGTGCTGGCTTTCCTGACATGAACTCAGCTGTTCACATCATTGGAGGAGCTCAGGACCCCGCTGTCACTGAGGATGGCTGTGGTACTTTTGGGGGAACCCGGGTCCTTACTTTGATCATTGCTTCCTGGCTCCAGCGCCGACTCCTCATCCCCCTGGCATAGATTTTCTAGTTTCCACTACTGATCTTTGGGCTTTCCCAGCACAGATCCACGAAACAGACCTGCATGAGACACTGGGCTCTAGGTCTTCAAGCAGGACATTGCCATGGATCCAGGCCTTCAGCTGGATTCTTTAGCTCTTTAGTATGTGGACAGACTTCCTCCATTCTTTTTGACTCCGGGTGACTTATTATAAAATAATCCTATCAACTGTATCCTGTAGTAAATTGTTGGCCTTGCAAATCCTGACTACAACAAAATGCATCCATTTTCCTACAGATGACTCAAGTTCATCCTTTTAGGGCAGAGTAGTACTCCATGTTGTGTAAATACTGCAATTCCTTTATCTATTTATCTGCTGATGGACATCAAGGCTGCTCCCAAGTTTCAGCCACTGCACGTTGTACTGCAATACACACGAGTATGCATGGACCACTGTCCAGTCCAACCTGGGGCTAGGATTCCAAGAACCTGGCCAGCATGGGGTGAGCCCATCCCTGAACACCAGCTCCTGGTGGCCCAGTATTGGGTCTGCTCAGATACCTGGGGCCCAGGTGCACAGTGGCACCAAAAAGTATGGCCCCTCTGCCTAGCAGACACTTCAGGGAGACTCTGTGCCAGCCAGAACCTCCTGATGGCTGCAGACAGTCCTGGAACCTGAAGACGAGAGACATGCTGGCCACAGCTGGGTGATCACTTGTAGCTCCAGGCATGGCTTTGAACATCTGGGGGCGGTGTTGACAATCGGGTCACAGCAAGGGGTCTCCTGGCCTAGGCACCTGCAGTTCTCCACTAACTGGGGCCACAGGGAGTTCTCCACTAGCTGGGCCCAGTAAAAAAACATCCCAAGGCCTGAGCTTTTCATGTGGGCATTGCAGGCCTGGGCCAGGATGGGGCCCAGGCAGGACATCCTGATTGGTGACAGGTCTGGTGCTGTTACCTAAGACTGGGGATGGGGGGCCAGGCCCATAGTGCTGGACAGCTGGGGCCTGGATGGCAGGCTCGGGCCAGGACCACTAGTCTGTGCCTACACTCAGGAAGAGGCCAGGGTGTCCTACCCAAGGTCCACTCATCCCAGGAACAAGGAGTGCCTTCCACTAGGGGACCCTGTAAGAGTTACGCAGCTCCATCCAGGAAGCTACTGTCCTGAGACCATGTGGGTGGGGGATGGGGCCGAGGGAGCAAGGAAATGAGGATGCAAGCACTGTCACCAATGCCCTGCCACAATTTCAAGACAGGAAGGGAACAAAGAGGAAAGCGAACCTGTAATCCCAAGATTCCGAAGGCTGAGGCAGGAGGATTGTCATCAGCTCAAGGTTAGTCTGGTATATAGTGAGTTTATAGCAACCTGAACTAGAGAGGAAGACTGTGTCTGTTTCTCTGGTCTCTCTCTCTCTCTGTCACACACACACACACACACACACACACACACACACACACAGGAGGGAAGCAAAGCCAAGTGACAGTCATAGGAAAAGTTCCTAGGCCTTGATTCCTGCCTGGCATAAGCCCTGTAAGACAGCGGGGCCAGGCACTGTGGCTGAGGCAGCCACACAAAACTGAACACAGGCGTGCACATGGAAATGACAGTTTTATGACTCTGGCTTTCAGGAAATTAGATTATTCAGGAAAAAACAAAACAAATCAAAACCAAGAATCAGCAGTCTTCCAAAAAGCTGTTAATTACTTTGCTTTATTGACATGAAATCAACCGCTCTGGTGTCCAGTCCAGAACAACTGGATCCTACAATATGCAAAGCACATGAGGCATATTAAAACATAGCCAGTTCTGTGATTCGGGTACTTCCTGTCACAAAAAAGTAGCATCTTGCCCTCAGTCCACATTAACATACACAGTACATTAATACCCCCTCAGTGTCGAGTCCTGCACCATCCTGTCGCATGCACAGGACACCCACGCTCCTGCCCAGAACAAAGAGGTGGAGCTGCCGACTTCCCCACCCCTGTGCTACACCCCAAACCCATCAGAGCTGCCAGCCAGACCTCGCTGGAAGCTGGGGAAGATGCCCGTCCGACTGGGTAACACTGTTTTTAGTTCAAAACTGAAGGTAAAAAGTAAAAAATTTAAAGTGACTTTTAGACAGGGGACTCTGAAGTTCAATGTTTGGGCAAAGAGGAATAAACAGGGCCAGAGCACAGCGCCCAGGAGAGGGTGACGTGGGGAGGACTGCACTTTTCAAACTGCCTGTCACTCTGCAGTAACCTCACCAAGACTTAACTGGTGACACTGGGAGTGCCTTCCACTGGCGTCTGCTGCTCGTGCACAGGGGTATCCCACACTGCTCCCCACCCAGGGCTGGCTGCCCACTGCCCGAGTAGACAGACAGGGTCCCTACTGCACCTCAGCCCGCACGATGCTCTGCACTATTGTATCGGCTTGCTTTGGGACAAAGGGGACATCTTTCCCCAGGCTTTGTCACCAAGGAACCCCCATCAGCAGCCATTTGGGAGCCTAAAGAAATGATCCGACGCATCGCCCCTCCTGACGCCAGGCACTGAGGGTTAATGTGGTGGGTACTGTACCCGCTGGGAGCACCCAGACACTGGCCTCCACGGAGGACAGCAGAGTGGACTGGCTCAGCCTTTCTGCGTCCACATGCCGAGCACCATGCTGCACGAGAAGCCCATGCAGGCCTGGCGCACGGGCGGCAGGCTAGGTCTTGCTGCGCTGCAGGAGCGCAGCCGAAGGACCCTGGCCACTCTGGAACTTGAGACTCTGCAGGTTAATGTGAGCCCCGTGCCTGAGCAGTGTCTCCACGGTGCGCGCGTGCCGGCCCTGGGCAGCCAGGTGAAGCGCGCTCAGTCCCTGAGCATCGGGCAGGTCGATGAGGTCAGCGGTGACTAGCTCCTGCACCACCTCCGAATGCCCATGGGCGGCAGCCAGGTGCAGCGCCGTCTGGTGCAGCGGCCCACGGGCCAGCACGTCAGCCTTCTCCTCTACCAGCAGCCTGACAGTGGCCAGGTGTCCATTGCGGGCTGCCAGGTGCAGGGCAGTACAGCCTTCAGTGGTCACCGCCTCCTTGCCCGCACCCCGGTGCAGGAGCAGCCTGGCGGTGCTGGTGTGCCCGGTCTCTGCAGCCACGTGCAAGGGTGTCTGTGCCAGCAGGCTCTGGACATTTACATCGGAACACAGGTCAATGAGCACGCGGGCCACACGGTAGTGTCCCCGCTGCGCGGCGAGATGCAGTGGTGTCCTGCCGTCCAGCGTCTGTGCGTTGACACTCACACCCGGCTGCCTTGCCAGCAGCTTGACGATGGCCAGGTGGCCCTGCCAGGCGGCGTAGTGCAGCGGCACCCAGGCGTCCTTCCCCTGAAGGCCCACATCAACGCCACGTCGCAACAGGATGCGCACAATGTTCTCCTGGCCGTGCTGGCAGGCCACGTGCATGGGCGTGCGGCCCTCGAAGTCCACCTCATGCACAGACGCGTTCCTCTCCAACAGCAGTCGTGTGCTGGACTCATCTCCATTCTGCGCTGCAAAGTGAAGGGCTGTCCACTGGTCCTCATCCTTGGCATTAACGCTGCTTTTCCGGGCTAGCAGCAGCTCGACCACAGCCCGTGCCCTGCGCTCCACAGCCACGTGCAGTGGGGTGGAGCCCTTCCGGTTGGTCAGGTTTGGGTTGGCATTATTGAGCAGCAGCCACTTGACGCACTCCTCCTGCCCAGCCTCCACGGCCAGGTGCAGCAGGCTGCCGCTGCCATCCAGGACCAGGTCCACGTCCTGCGGCTGCAGGATCTTCATCAGCTTGCTCGTGTCCCCCGACATGATGGCATCCATAAGCTTCTTCTTCTGGATGTCTGTGGTACCCAGATCTGCAGGGAGTGGGGAAAGACAAGGTCAGACAAGGTCACTCTGGGGGAGACTGGCTCCCCAGGCCCCACTGTCACAAGTGTGGGGTGGCCCATGCCTTGTGGGACCCTGGGCAGGGACACTCAGGACAGGCCAGCCTCCAGGCCACCGCTCACCCCCAAAGCGCTTGGCCCAGACGATGGATGTCTGAAGTGCTCTTCTGTTAATCTGCAGCCAGTCCCTGGGGTTGGTGCTGCATGAGATATAAAATGCTGAGCCCTCATGTGCAAAAGTGGTGTGACTGCTACTAAAGTCCCTTTGTTTATAAAGAAAGAGGGTACAAAGCCCACTCAGCAGTGCACACAGTGCTGAGCTACCCAGCTCCTCCTTCCTTTTTTTTTTTTTTTTTTTTTGTGGAACTGGGGATTGAACTCAGGCCCTTGAGCTTGCCAGACCAGCGCTTATTCTACTGAGCTATCTCCCCAGCCCCACTCATGCAGTATTTGCTAGCACGAGCTCCAAAAGTCGGGAACACAGGAACATTGCCACACTGCCTGGCATCCTAATGGACACGGTGTGTGAAGGACACAGCCCCTGCTCAGTGACACACTGCCCCAGCGGCCAGCAAGTAAGGGATGCTATCTCAGGAGCAAGACAAGACACCTGAGAGAAGGTTCTAGAACCCTCTGCTCCATGTAACTTCCAGCTATCTCCAACAGAGCCTGACTGTCCTTCTCATGGCAAACTCTAGAAGACTGCTCTGCTGACCTGTCTGCGGGCCTTTTCTCATCCAATGATGCCCTCCCTTTAACCCCAATATCTGATAGTCTGTGAGCTTTCAGGACACTGAAGCCGGTGAACTCCAACCCCTCACAAACATACACTCCCCCCAGGATCACAATCTTGCCAGGCACCTGTCCTCCATGTGCTGTAGCTAGGTGGAGATGCCATGCACAGCCTCAACTCAGGATGGGCCAGGGCAAGGGCCAGCCCCAGGCTGTAGAGTGGAGCAGAACAGCACTGATTCCCATATCCTGAGCTACAGGGAAAGCTACCTGCTAAGAACACCTGCCAAAATGAAGACAGAGACAAGACTAGCTGGGATCGGCTCAAAGAGCCCCAAGGCTCACAAATTCTCAGGTGTCAGCACCTTGTAGACAACCCACACTATAGGACACACATGGTAAAGGAAAGGGGAGGGGAGGCCAGATGGGTTCTATGATGCCTGTGACAGTGTGCAGCCAGCTGGCCTGGCTTCTAACCTATAGACCTGAGGCTGGTGAAGGGCCTGGCACAGGTAAGACATACCTGGTGCAGGCAGCTCATGAGGTCTGTTCGGCTCCCGCTGAGCAACATGAGACAGAGCCAGCAACTCCTGTATCTCTGGATTTCAGCATTGCTAACCACATTCTCCATACTCAGAACTACCCAGGTAAAGAGAAAATAGGAATCACAGGGCAAGTTGCTCAGACTCCAACACATGCTACCAGCTGAGTCACTCACCACTCGTGGATGGCTCCCGCTCAAAGGACAGTGACAGTGACCCTCGGGAAGAGAAGGCGGAGTCCACCGATGACACGCCTGACAATCTCTTGCCACTGCTGGACGACTGGAGTTTGCACTCAGAGGAGCTGCGGCTGAGCTCCTCCGGGCCCTCAAGGGTCTGGGAGATCCCGGAGTCAAGCTGAGACAGGAGCTCTGAGAGGCTGCAGTCGTTATCAAAGGGTGGAGCAGAGGCACGCTTGAGCCGTGTAGCCCCAGGTACAGCCTGTGGGACAGACAGGAGGCGGGATGAGGCTTGGGCTCTGCCTGCCCAATGCCTGGCACAGGAAGAAAGGGATGAGGACATTGAAGGTGTCCAGGAAAGTACACAAGGACCAGGGAGATCCAGCACCTCAGACACAGAGGGCCCAGACCCAGCACTGCAGGACACAATGGCCTGTCCACAGCGCACCATGTGGATACCACCTGCTCAGGGATGGCGCTTTCTAACAAAAGACAGAGGAAGAAGAAGCTGTAGTAGCTGAGGCAGGGGCTGGACCCTGACTACGGAGGATAGCTGAGAAGCCACAAGCAGATAGCATGGCTGGGTACCCATCCCACTAACGATAGTCCACAGAACCCTCTCCCGAGCCCCATGGCTCTGCTCCGGGTCTGCAGCAGGGGTGGAGCCTGTCCACAGAACACTAGGGGAGACTTCCTAGCCAAGCATGGCTGGACAGTCCTACTGTGACACATGCTGCTTCCCTCAGCTCCACCCCTCCCCTTGGGAACTGGGCCTGACTGGGTTGCCAGGTACGCTGAGTGACATCCCTTGGCTGAGCCTTCCTTTGCTAGATCAGGAGAGGCTCTTACATGTCCCTTCCACTTAGGGCACCACAGAAACCCAGACGGGTCTCCCTGGAAGGCACTGCCCCAGCTCCAGAGCCCACTTCCAAATCCACCTCCACAGTAGTCACACAACCAATCATGCAAATGCAAATAAAAAGTTCCAGCATCCTCAGCCAGGGACACAGGGGAGCCCAGGCTGCCCACCTCCTTCAGAGGCCTGGGGCTCTGGATGTGTCTGGCAGCACCCACCTGTGTCACGCACAACCCCAAGGCAGAAGATGGTGCATGTGGTGGGGGTCCTAGAGGCACTGTGGGACACATTCCTCAGTGGCACTGGGCACAGAGCAGGCTGAGTGGAGGAGAGCTGGGCCATCTGCCTGGGGTCCACAGGAAGGAGCCTGCCTGGAGACCCCCAGGGCCAAAGCCATGTCCCTTACCTCGCTCTTGGGCTCTGGCGAGCCCTCTCTGCCCAGGTCTTGGGGCACCTCCTTGACTTCCTCCTCTGGCTTCTCACACAGGTCCTCAGTTTCAGAGGTGATTTCTGTAGGGAGAATATATAAGGTGCATATCTCTGGGTAAGGGCTCCTCTGCAATTCTACGGGGACAGAGCGTATAAGCAGCAGATGGCAAGCTGGGTACCACAGGCTCTGCAACTTCCCTGCCAGCCCTGGGACCACTGTGATTCACTGGCCCTCTCCCTGCCTGACCACCTTCTGCAGTGTCTCCACACTCAAGGCAGGTCCCCCATGGAGAGGTGAGCCTCACTTTGTCTGTTGCTGCATTTTAAATAGGAAAACACGATTACCATGCTCAAATCCATCCAAGACACTTCTGGTCTGAAGATCAAAGCCACAGGAGGGAGAAGCCCCAAGCCAGAGGCAATGGGTCTCCTAAGAGAACTCCTGTGGTTCCATGGGCTGCAGCTCTAGCCCTGGCTGGGAGCAGATGGTAGCACATGGAGTTGGCCATTGGGGTGTTCAGTCCCTCCCAAGTACTGGAGGCCACAGGTACAGAGTTCAATCTGTGTGACCCAGGGTCCAGCAGGGCTCACCTTGGAAGCTGGGCCGCTCCCTCGGGTCCTCATGCCAGCACCGTTGCATGAGGCGCAAGAGATTGGCGCAGGCGCGCGGCCGGGGCCTACAGACGGGCGGCAGCTCAGGGCGGTGCCCCTTCACAACCTTCACCATGATGTGCAGAATGTTCTTTTCATCTGTAGGCAGAGGCACTGTTAAGGTGTAATCTCCAGAGGAGAAGGGTAGGGGTCATGGGGGACCAGATTCTTCCCTGTGTGAGCCCGGGCTCTCTTTAGCAAGGGTCCCCAAGGGCATAGCTCGCTGTAGACTGGTGACTCCCAGTGGGCTGGGTTCATCACTCCACTCCACCCACCAGGTTGGACCACTCACCCCTTGCTCACAGACCCACTCACTCAGCTCCAAACACTCCCTAGGCCTCGTGATGCTTGGAGGGTCTCTTCCTGCCTGGCACTTGCACCCTTTGTTGCTGCCCAAGTCTCTGCCTCAACCAGCAAAGGGCTCCCAGACCGAGGACCACGCACTCTTTTGTTTTCTTTCATTTTATTTTATATTTTTGCCCTGGAGATTGAAACAAGGCCTCATACGTGCTAGGCCAGGTCTACATTTTTCAATGTCTTTGCCATACCACTCAAATGTGAGTGTGCAGAAAAACAGACAGAGGAACAGACAGACTGCCCCTCTCTGTGATGCACTTTGAAGCTACTTAGCTTTCACAATAAACCCAAGTCAAGTTATAGGCTCTCAGGGCAGAAATCAGGGCTATGGGTGCCCAGCAGGGGCCAGGCTCATCAGGTCAACCACGTGAATGCACTGGCTGCCTGCAGGGAGACACAGTCACCGCAAAAGTTTTGTCTTGCCCAGGTTTTTAATTTTTAAAAAAGAAAAAGAAAGAAGAACAAGGTAAAAGAGGCAAATCCACAGATGGAGCAGGTTTGTGGTTGGAGGTGAGAATGGGAAGTAGCCACTCACAGGTCTGTGCTTCCAGCTGGAAATGGGCTGGATCCAGAACAGTAGTGAGTGTGCAAGTGAATGCCACAAAATTACACACGTCATTGTTTTTCTTTTTTGGGTTTTCAAAAATTGTTTCTTTTTCTTTTATATTTTTGTAAGGAATTCCATAGCAAAATGAAGTTTGTATTTTACCACTAAAAAAACAGACACAGACTCCTCAGGGCCATCTTTCCTTTCCTGTGTGGAAGCTGTTCAACCACCTGGCAGCCTGTGGGTACACGGTGAGGCGGCCTGGGCCTTCCGCTTACATGGGCAGGGCAACGCAGAACACAGCAGACCCCGTCCTGAGGACAGTGGCCACTAGGAGCGTGGACTATGGCCCAGCCCACACCCTCACTCACCTGCAAAGGGCTTCTTCTGTGTCAGCACACCCCAGATGACGATGGCAAAGCTGCAAGAGAAACCAGCATCTGAGTGCTGAGCCGGAGCCGAGACCCACGTTCCCCCTGTGCTTCTGAGGGGAACACGCACTACAGCAGGCCACCAGAGCAGCCACCAGTCCTGACGTCCGGCCTGGCGCATGGCAGTGGGACTGTGTGCTCACTACACTGTGCTGACTGTATGGTAGGCTGGCACTGGGGACCTCCTGGCCTTCCACTGACCTCCACTCCCCTCCAGTGGGGCCTGAGCTATATGCCCTGTGGGGACTGGAGGGCCATTAAGGAAAGGAGCAGCCCAGCTGCACCCCAAAGCCTCTCCTGCCTGAGGGTGGGGGATAGAATACAGCACAAAGCACATACTTAGAGCAAGTGAGGACGATACGTGCAGAAGAGAATGCTACCTGGTAACATTTTTTTTACAGAGTCTGAAAGCTGCTCCCTGCACCTCGAGCACTGGCTCGAGCCTGGCTGTTCACGGAACCAGAGAGCATTCACAATGAAAACTACGCAGGTTCAGAAGTTAGAACTGGGGCCGGGGAGATGGCTCAGTAGGATAAGCGCTTGACTGGCAAACGCAAGAATCTGAGTTCAATCCCCGGTTCCGCAAAAAAAAAAAAAAAAAAAAGAAGAAGTTAGAACTCAACTCTAAGGTAGCATCTCACTCTTCCCACTGCTACAAGCCTGGACGCGTCCCTGAGGGCGGTCCCCAGAATAGTCAGCACTCAAAGGCTAGCTCAGCACACGACAATGGCTACCGTCAAACCAGTCAGCCAGGGCGGGGGACAGGGATGACAGGAAGGTCGAGATGGGTGCTTGGGGCCAGGTCAGCCCTGCGTGGGCCCCAGTGCATGGCGGCAGGCAGGGGCAGCCTGCACACTCCCTGCTCCGCTCACTCGGCTCCTCCTCCAGGAGGCCGCTGTGATTCAGGCCTTCGCCAGCTAGAGAGGGAAGGGACCCAAAGCCTCAGGCACTGTTCTCTAGGCTCTCAGGTCCTGCTGATTTCCTGGCGTGTGGAAACTGCTTGCGTCACAACCCACACACTCATGGATCCGTGGGTTCTTCCAGCAGACGAGCAATAAAGCCCACATTACAGGAAAACAACGAAGCGTGCAGGGCACAGGGGTTGTCAGCTGCTGACATGACCAGCCCCGCCCACCTAGGTAGAGAGGACATCCTCCCTGGCCCATGGGCCACAGGAAACAGGCTCCCAGGGGCACCTCAGTGAACCCCAACCCAGCCTGGTATGGCTCCTTTCCCTTATCACCCACCTGTACACGTCATGCTTGGTGTCAAAGAGTCGGCTCTTCTCCCGGATGCGTTCCGGAGGGAGGTAGGCAATGGTGCCAAACAGACCATCCATGCTGAGGTCATGGGAGTGAGACAGCCCGGTACACTTGGCCAGCCCAAAATCCGAAATCTGCAAAAAGTACCCAGGAGGCACCTTAGTCTGGGATGGGAGGACACCCCTGAGAGCTCTGGACTCCACATATGGGGAAAGGAACTGCTTTAATCAAGAGTTTACCGGGAGAGGAACACAGGCAGCCCCACAACACCAGTTCTGTATAGCCACCCCAGTGCAGAGGGCAGGAAAGCAGGCTTTGGCTCCGGCCAAGGGAGACAGTGCCGGCCTGGGCAGCTGGTTATGCAAGCCCCCAGCTGGGGTGGCAAGTGGCGGCAAGCCCTTTAAAGGACAGCAAACCTTCAGAAGCCTCAGCAAACAAAACACACACCTTGCTGCCCCAGGCATGCTGTGCTCTGCCTGACAATTTGTGGCCAGCAGACATTTGCTGGCTTCTTTGCCAAACATATGACAACCTCCTGCCAGCAGTGCCCGGCTCTGGGGCCGGCAGCTGCCTCCCACATACAGAGGAGCTGGGCGCCTTGTGGCAAAGGTGTCTTTGCACCTGTGGTCAGGGACCCTCTGGGGCCTCTCTGGGAAGTGTCATGCCCTGCTGAAGTACCCACCTCCTGAGGAACCCAGGTGTCCTGAGGTGTGGATGCAGCCCCAGCCTGTGGGTGCTAATGGCTCCCAGCACTTTTCCCTGCTCCAGGGTTAGCGGTGGGAGAGCCCTGCATTCACTTCTGGGTCCTCGCCCCTGGCTCAGGGACTCTAAGCTCAGGCACAGCAGGTGCAGGAAGGCTCTTGTGGGGACAGGCCTGGCTCTGGTCTTCTCCATGCCCAGTTGGGGCAGAGCAGGCTCTAGGGCTCAGCAAGCCCAGGTACCAGTTCTGAGTGCCCTGATTCTCCTGGTTCCACTGAGGCCTTGGGAGAGAAACTGCCTGGTTCCCAGGGTGAGGCCACTGCTGTCCTGCAGTCCACAGCAAAAACAGCAGTGACTATAACCCTCATTTTAGGTTCAGGGCCACAGGAAACTGCAGCTGATAACTGTCAGCCACCTGAAATGCTTTAAATCCACAAAGGCAGGCTTGGATTTGGGATCTTGGTGCCTGGGGCTTCCCCTGCAATGTGTCATTTCTCCCCCTGGCACAGCCAACACAGGGCTGTCACAACCTTCTAGAGCTCAGCACCTTGGGATAATGGCATGTGCCCCTGGCTCGCAGCAGGATGAGTGGGGCAGACTGCACAAATGAATGAAGACTGCTCGTTCACGTTAACTCAAATTACCTTAAGTCCACTTCAGTTGGGGACTGGGGATTGAATCCAGGCTATGTCCCCAGCACTTTTTAATTATTTAGTTAGTGGTGCTGGAGACTAAAGCCACAGCCTCGGTGCGGGCTAGGCAAGGGCTCTATGACTGTGCTCCATCCCTAGGAGCCCTTTTTAAGTTTTGAGAAAGGTCTCCCTAAGCTGCTACACTGCCGAGGCTGAGTTTAAACTTGTGATCCTCCTGTCTCAGCCTCTCAGAGTTCAGGGATTCTAAGTGCGTGCTAGATTTAAAGCCACATTGTAACGAGGCTACTTAGTGCCTCTGACACACTGATGAAGTAGTAACCTGACGTCAGGGACTTTTATAACACTGGGCAGAGAGGCCGGCTGGATGAAATTTCAGCTCTAAGCATACCCTATGCAAAGAGGCTGCACATTCCTGGGGCCTGAGAACAGGAATGGGCAGTGTGTGTGGGGGGGGGAATCCTGCCTCAACTGCTCCAAGTAAGTGCTCTCCAAAAGCTGTCCCAAGGGACAGGGCTGTCACTTAGTCCTCTGCACACCAGGCAGCCATGCCAAGCACCAGAGAAAGGCATACAGGAGTGCCCTTCTGTTTGTTTTCAGGCTCCTCAGTGGTGACCAAGAAGGGAGTCAGGCTGACTCAGCCTTTCTTAGGGTTGCTCATGGTGGCTCAGATCAGAGGCTGGGCTTTGTCCCCATGAGGCAGGCGTCACTTCCTGCCTGGGGAGGCCCTTCTCGGCCACTCAGGCCAGCACTACCACCAGGACAGCCCTTCACAACCAGACAAGGCCGTGGAGTGGCCAGCAGGCCCACATGTCCTCACCAAGCCAGCATTAAATGCCCACTGTTTACCAGGGCAGGGGACATGCCAGGCGGAGAAGCAACCTGCATCCTGGAAAAGACAAGCCCCAGTGCATGGCCCCCTCTTCTCGGCACTGGAGACGGGCACAGGGCTGAGCAGCCACCTTGCTAAAACCAGACATAGCCACTCAGGCAACAGCCACTGCTGCCTCCAATTTCAGAGGCAGGGACAATACAACATGCAGGCAACAGCTGTCCATGCAGCTTCCTGCACATCCCCAGGCCAGCTTAGAGAGGCAGGGATGCTACTCCCATCCGCACCCAGGCTTAACCAGTGTCACCATCCATGCCAGGACAACAGGGCAGCTTAGTGGGTGACACTTGGCAGTGCAGGGACTGCATCTTATAGCAAAAAGCTTGTCACATACTGGGCACACAGGATAGGCATTGTTGGGGAGAACCAACCCACGTCCTGTGACCCTACGGGCCCAGGCACCAAGCAGACTCAGCAAGTCTCATCTGTGTTTCCAGTAACCCCAAATCCTGCTTGACACCTGGGGCAGCAGGTCTATCTTCTAACCAGAACCTCACAAGACATGCAATGCTCAAAACTGTGGTCCAGAGTGAGAACCAGGTTCCCCACCTGGCTGCATCCAGGTGCAGGATTTACATGCCATGCCCCACCTGGCCCACTGGGCTCAGAAGTGACCGTTCACATATGCCCCAGGAGCCCATGGGCCCTACCTTGACATGATAGTGTGCGTCCAGCAGGATGTTGGCAGGCTTCAGGTCTAGGTGCAGCAGCGGTGGGGACATGCAGTGCAGGAAGTTCATGCCCACAGCCGTCTCATGCACGATGCGGAAGCGCAGGTCCCACGGCAGTGGCTCCGAGGCCAGCAGCCTCTCCAGGGATCCTGTCTCCATGTACTCCATGACCAGGCCCACAGGCTCCCGGCAGATCCCATACACGGGCAAGATGTAGCGGAACTTAGCCATCTCCATCTTCTTGGCTTCCTCTAGGAGCTCCAGGCGCTCCCTGAAAAAGTACAAAGATGTGAGGGGCATGCAATGGCCAAACACACACACACAGAGCTCACATGTGTACCCCTGATGTCCCAAAGCTAAAGGTGGGCCCTTCCAGGATCTATGGTCCTGAGCTACCCAAACCCCAGAAGCAGGGAGACTAACTGCATGCCAGCAGCCCAGCTGGAAGGCATGAGAGTGGAGGCGCACACCTGCACACGGACAGGGAAGGACGAGTTTCAAAGCTGCAATTGGCTGTCCATCATGGACCCACATGACTTTTCTCTATGTGAGCCTACAGCTTCCACTGCCTAGTTATCCTGGCCCAGCTCCCACTCAAAATAAAGGAAGAGCTTTGATCGAGAGAAGGTTGCAGCCAGTTGTGTTTCCTACAGTAACATACACACGACATAGTATGTGTCGCTTCAGCCATCACATGTGTGTAGGGCAATGGTTTCACACACTACACTCCCCACAGCAAACCATCATATCTCATCCAGACAGAACCTCCTCATCTCTGCCAGCATGATCTGCACTCAGTAAACAACCAGGCCTCCTTCCTCTCCTGTCCCTGGTCACCATCCTTCTATTGTCTGCAAATCTGCCTAAATTTAGCATCTCATTCCTAAGTGGGATCACAGCGTGTGTTCCTCTGTGCCTGGCTTGTTTCACTAAGCATGTCTCCAATGCCTGCCAGGTCAGAGCACGCACACAGGCCTTGTTCATTTGTGTGGCTGAATAATTCCCCGCTGCGGGAATGGAGCACTATGTATTACTTCTCCACGCCTCTGCTGGTGGGCCATGAACTATTCCTGCTTTTATAAATACTGCTATACTTCTGCATAAACTGGGGTACAGACATCTGCTCACAACCTGCTTTCAATTCTCCTGGACAGACCAGTGCCTATGGTACTAAGTTCTGTGTTTACTGAAGGAGCACCCAAGCCACTGACCACAGCCACCACCTGTTCTGTAAATGAACTTTTAAGGGACATCTCCCCCTTTACACACAGGGTGCAGAGAGGCGTTGAGAGACCCACAGAGGCAATGTGGGGACTGGAAGTCCTCCAGGCAGGACTTTTCACTTTCCTGGCCAGTCCATATTGAGAGAAGAATCACAGAGAGCCAGCCTATGTCAGTGTCAGGGTCAAAGTCTCAGTGTGCACTCAGGAAAAGGCCAAATCCTGTGAGGATCTAGGTCAATAACTCTCTGAAACAGACATACAGAAGACAGTCTGGAAGCTGGCAGGACACACAGAAAACACACAGGAAGTTGGCAGGAACGTGGCTTCCCAGGCCTGGCTCCTTAACAACATATTCTGGGCTGGGAAATCTGCTTTCTAGTAACAACATGCTTCTTAATGGGAACACCCAGGGCCACCCCCTACCCCCAGAAACCCCAATCTGCTCCATCTGGGAACTGTGTAGCTTGGGTGTCCGCACAATCTAGCCCTGCCAGGGTCCCCATGGCTCCCAGTGCAGGGGCTCCTCTGCTGCTGGAAGCCACCATGCACCCTCTGGCCTGCCAGAGAATTTGATCCTGTGCCAACCAGCCCCGGGTTCTTGTGGGTCAGACCTCAGCTCTAACACTGAACCAGACTCCCAGCTCCCCGACAGGAAGACTTCCCAGTGCAGGGAGGAGACCTCCAGATTCTACAGCCTACAAAACTCCCATCAATCCAATGGGGGGGGGGGGGCTGGCCTTAGCAACAAGGAAAACAAGCCTCAGGGGGGAATCAGTGTATCCCACCACCCCAAGGTGCTTTCTCTTTGGCTTGTTTTCTTAGCACTCTGCCTAAAGGATCAATAGATGGAAGGCAAGATATGCACAAGAGCTGTGCCAGCCTGGGGTCCCTGCACTGCGCCCTCCCTCCAGCAAGACACCCCAGTAGCCTGAAGCCCACCCAGGATAGCCAGTCCCTTCCAGCAGCCACAGGACCCAGGACAAAAAGGAGAATATGAGCATTACAAGTTGTCCTTCCCCAGCCCAGTGACCAACAGCACATGCTGGGTCAGACACCCAGCCCTGTTCCTTTTTTTTTCCTGGTGGAACCGGTGATTGAACTCAGGCCCTTGCGCTTGCCAGGGAAGCGGTTATTCCACTGAGCCATCTCCCCAGCCCACCAGCCCTGTTCCTGACTCAGCTTCTGAAAGGAGAGAGGAGGCCCGATGCCACAGGCTGGGGTGGAGGAGGAAGCTGCAGCTCAGGGAGAGCTCCTTTCCTGCAGATACTCGCTGAGGACCCTGCTGTCACCTGAAGGAGTTCCCAGAACAAGGCCACCAACTTCCAGGCAGCTGCTGCCACAGCCTGTGCCCACCTGATGCCAGCTTTGCTTTTTTGTTCCAAATGCAAGTTAGGACCTGTCATTTTCTTAGTGCTTTAAGCAGCAGCACATGGGGCTGGGGAGATGGCTCAGTAGAATAAGCGCTTCCCTAGCAAGCGCAAGGGCCTGAGTTCAAGCCCTGATTCTGAAAAAAAAAAAAAAAAGAAGAAGAAGAAGCAGCACGTGCATTCAGCCCCCTGAACAGGTGAAGCTGAGAGAAGGTAGGGCAAAGGGGGACAGGGAAGAGGTAAATGGGAACACCTCATTTGTTTTTTTAAAAATGTACTGAGCACCAACTACCTACCAAGTACTATACTCAGTCTGAGGTTCACAGGGGTAGGCAAAGCAGCTATGGTGACACTCCCCCTCATGGAGTTTGTACCCAGCCAGGAGGGGCAGGTTTGAATCAAGGACAAGCTCTCTGATGCCTGGCTAAAGCTGTGACAAAGTGAACAAGAGACAGCCCACCCTGCCTTATGTTATTGTTAACTGTTTTTCCAGACAACGTCTTGCTATGCAGTTCAGGGTGGCTTGGACTCACAATGTAGTGTGTGTGTGTGTGTGTGTGTGTGTGTGTGTGTGTACACATGCATGTGTGTGACACTACTGGCTCTGGGGGGGAACCAGGAGTGCTCCTGTGCCTGCCTGCATGCATTCTGCAGGGGATCTGCGAGGAAGTGACAACTCCAAGTGTCGAAGTGCCATCTGAGGCCAGGGCTTGGGGGCACTCGCTCCCTGAAGCACAAGGAGCCCATCTACACACAGGAGGCAGCTGCACCTGGCAAAGGTGTGGGGGACAACAACAGCAGTGCCAGCACCCTCCTAGTCCAGTACCCTGGCCCCATGACCCTGGGCGTGGCACCCTGAACCCCGAAGTTGTACTTTAGGAGTTTCCAGCTGGGTACTAGGTGGCCTTCTGAATATGGCCTCATGGGCCCTACCTGAGGGCTAACAAATGTGTCTTTTGAGAAGAAAGTCAATTCCACTAAGACTGGCTAGCTTATTAAAGATCTGAGCCACTCTGCCAAAAAAAAAAGAAAAGAAGAAATAAAAGTTGTTTTCTTCCACCTACCCCAAGGGCCCAGAAGCCATCAGCCAGGTTGGCAGTGGATCACTGATCATGCCCCAGGCCAAGCCATCCCTCCCGCCCAGGACCTCCTCCCTCTTCCCTCCCGGAGTGGCCCAGGAAGAACAGGGCCCCATTTAAAGGGCTGCCACACCATGGAAAGCAGATCCCATGGCATCTCCCAAGGGAACCACACAGACTGCACCAGGGCCTGGCAGGGCCTCCTTTCTTGGGCCACTGACTCCAAGCATTCCACAGAAGAAATCAGCTACCCCAGGTGGGAAGCAGGGACAAAACCACCTTCTCTCACATGAGAAATCCAAAGTATACACATGCTGGGAATCAGAGAGAGACAGGAAGAGGGGAGGGAGAAGAGGTGGAAATAGAAAAAAATGAAGATGTACGGCCCCAAAGTACCAACTCCACACAAGGCACATAATCACTATGTACTGCAAACATGGAAGAATAAAAGAAAAGCTCTTTTGAAATCACCTTCTTTGCGACTGGATAAGCCCCAGGGCAGGCAGGCCTCTGGCCTCCACCGTCAGGCAGCCTCACACACAGAAGCTCAGCCTGTGCAGGCAGAAGGTCTGAGCACTTTACAACCTATGACTTCTGATCCAAACTCCTGTGGACCTAGGCTCCACTTACACCCGAGGGAGCAACCCACCATGGGAAGCTGGAACTGGCTGTATTTGTACATCAATAAGCCTGAATGGGGCCTACCTGAGCGCCAGGTCCCAGGAAGGGGCTTTTCCCTTCAGAGAGACACATTGTTTCTCACTGGTACAATTGTTTAAATATACCACTTCCGGCCACCTGGCCAGCAGCCTTTCCAGCTCAGGCTGTGGACCAAACAAAAGGAACTGTAGCTTTGGGGGGTTTACATTTTATTTTTTTAATTATTTACTTTTTTGTGGGAATGACCCAAGGCCTTTACACTGAGCTATAGTCCAGCCTTTTTAAAAAACAATTTTGAGTCAAGGTTGTGCTTAATCACTTTGTCATGGCCTGAGCTGGGCTCAAATTTCCAAAGCTGCTGCCTCAGCCTCCCAGAGTGATAGGATTACAGGCGGGGTGTGTGCCACCATACACAGCTTGTGCCTGTAGAAAGGTTACTAGTATTTCGGAATTCGGAGAGACTGTCAAAGCCTGTCCCTGTGCCTCAGTGCTGGGGTAGGAGCCAGGGCACAAAGGGGCCTCTGGGAGCCAGCTTTAGGGTACCTGCCACCGTTATCAGATGGTGTTTCTCAGTCTGTGGTCCCTGGCACTTCTGACCACTGCACCCTGAGATAAGTATAATTAAAGCAACCTCTTCCTCCATTTCCTCTTCCCTGCTGGGGACAGGGTGGCTGATTCCCTCCCTGATTCGCTTTCCAGGAACAGAAGGAAAGAGCACCCCAGCCTCCAGCCTACTTCAGGGCCCAGATGGAAAATGTTTGGTCAACACAGGACTAAGGCTAGGGCTCCTCTTTCTGGTCTGTGAGTGTCACTCAGATCAACTCTACTTTCATCGTGCTGAGGACCAGCCAAGTACAGAGGTACCAGAGCAGGGGGAAATGTCAGCAACCGTGGCCTCGCACAGGCCCCATCATGCAGGAGGTAGCTCTGGAGAGAAGCCATGGGCGCTCTTCTGGCACAGGCACAAAATCCCTGATCCAAAGACCTCATGAACAGCCTAGAGGCTGAGCGCCCTCCCTCATAAAGGGGTACCAGACACAAGGCTCCACGGTGCGACGAAGGCAGAGCTGCCTCAGACACTCTGAAGGAGGGGGGCCCAGGAAGGCACTGGGGTAACAAAGGGCCCTGTGAGGGAGGCCTTGGAGCCACCTTAGGAAAATGCAGGCGAGCTGGCCTTGGGCCTCCCATCTTCCCTTCGAGGCCTAGGCAAGCCAACCCAATTACATTCCCAGGGTGCCTCGGAGGGGTTCCCACACTGCTATTTTTAAAACTGACAAGAATCAGGCTTGTCCAAGTGTCAGCACTAAAGTTACAAATCCCGGGTTTGCTCAGGCTCGCCCTGACTAGCTGGTGCCCAACTCTGAGAGCTGTGCCCGCCCCGGCCTCACCAGATGCTTTGTTATTCTGCACTTCCTCTTAGCTGGGGACAGGGAAGGGTGAGAGGCCCGGGGCCACTTTGTTTCACCTGAAGAACACCATCGCCTGCGGTCCACAGCAGGCCCTGTGGCCCCCCCAGTAAGAATCAGGGCCACATTCTCCCCACAACCAGCCGGCAGTATTCTCCCAAGGCAATAAGCCCCGTGAGTGAGGAGGGGCAACTCAGTAGACAGATGCTATCACCTGTGAACTACCCAAAGGGCCCCCAGGGTACTCTTTAGTGGACATTTCCCCTGCCCCAAGAAAGCTGGCCAGAACTTCCCTGAAGAAACGCACTCTCAAGCCTGGGGTGGACTGCAGTTAATGCCCTACAGGGAGCCAGGAGACCCCATGGAACCAGCTGGCCAGCAGCCCTGGCCAATGAAAACCTGCCTCAGCCTCACCCACACCTGTCCCTAAGGTGGCTCCCTCCCTAAGCAATCAGCTGGAACCAACTCTGGTCACCCTGGAAACAGGCCCAGACCATGTGGCTGGCAGGCAAGCAAGCCTCAGCCAGGAGGTCTGTGCCTGCAGAAGCCCCAGGAAAACCCTACTCCTTTCTCAAAAAACAAGGCTTACAAAAGTGGGGGTGGGAGCAGTGCATCAAAGGAGCACTGAAAAAAAAATGTGCAGGGCACAACTACTGCAAGGCTAACAGAAATCTCCCAAGACTGCCAAATGACCCGCCCCTCATAAGCATGCAGGGCCTCCTGCAGAGTGCAGGACAACTAACCCCAGGAGCCAGCCCCACACACACAGCAGGGCTGCCCACCTTCTGGGTCAGAAAGCAAAACACACAGCTCCAGCCTGCTGCCCCTGAGGCCAAGAACAAGAGGCTCAGGCTTCCTGCTGGGCTGCTGACCTTGACCCAGCCTGGTCCGACGAGCCCACACCTGCCTGCTTTAGGCAGGGCAGGGCAGGCTTCCAGGGAAGGGACAACACATTCAGCCAGGCTTCGCAAGATCCACAGGGACCCGCCTGAATGGAGAAACCCTCCTGCAACTGGGCCACCCAAGATACAAGAGGCCAGTGGCTGGAGGCAAAAGAGATTCCAGGGCACAGGCTGCAGACTCAGCCTGGGGCAGCACTTGTTTACTTGGCTCTTCTAATACCAGAAATCGTGTACAATTCTTCACCGATGATTGAAGCTCACGTAGACCAGAAAACTCCCTCAGACCTTTGTGCATAAAAACGCCCCTCCGGAGACCTACTTTTCAAAATCAAATTGCTGGCTGGTATTCCAAGTGGTTTGGATTTCATCAAAATAACCACAGCATCTTGCCAGCCTGAGTTCCCTGGATGTGACAGACAGACACAGAGAGGGAAGGCTTTTCCCACACAACCTCACACAAAGTCAGCTAGAGCTGCTGCTGGCAACTCCAGATTAGAGAGAACAAACTCCCTAATCTACTACAACTTCCAGAAAATGGTGGGCCAATCACTTACAGGCGCTATGATGTAGCCTCCTGGCCAACCATAAAACACACAGGTACAATGGGTCTCTCCGTGCAGAGACATACATAATGCTCACTGCATGCTAGGGCAGCAGCTCACTGCCACCACACGCAAGCATCGCTACCTCAGCCACCTAATACAGGCACTGTAGAGACTCCAGCAGCAACAGGTTAGGCACTGCAAGCCAGGCCAGAGGCAGCTAGGGCTGTGTGCAGTTTAGAAGGGACTTGGAATCTGATTTTTGGCATGTCTGAGGAAGCTACACTTCACTCCCAAGTAGATCTTAAACTACATTCATTAAAGTTTAATGAAGCAGAGCACAAATACAGCTTCCACGTAGGGGGCAAACTTCATCCAAAGATCAGTAACTTAACGTACTGAAGTGAAGCTTAGCGGTAAACTATCCAAACTCTACCATAAACCATGGAATCTGAAAACTAAAAGGTTTCTGAGAATCTTCACACCACCTCACCTCGCAAGGGAGCGCAGACCACCGTGGTGCCCACTAAACCCGGCAGTGGTGAGGGCTCTTTTCCAGAGCACCCAGCTCCTTCCCAGAGCTCCGCCCTGGTGCCCCTCTCCCGGCCCGGCCCTTTCCTCCCCGGGGCTCGGCTTCGGCCGGAGGTCCCAAAGGCGAGCGTGCGCGGGGAGGAAGCGGGGAAATCGGTCCCGGGCCGCGGGACCCAACAGGCCCCGGCCAAGCCTGCGCTTCCCACCGAATAATTAGCGTCTTAGGCCAATTTGTGCTCGGCGAAAATGACAGGGTGAGACCGACCGCGCTCCCAAAGCCCGGCGCCCGCACCGCAATCCTGCTAAGCCCTCGCGGACCGCAGCGTGCAGGAGACCTTTTGGTACACTGGGACCCCAAAGCCCTGGGGGCCCCGAAACCCTGGAGAACGGGGCAGCACGGACGGCGCAGCATAGGTCCCGGCCCCCGCGACCCCCACCACCCCCACCCTCAGGTAGCGTAGCCCGGGGAGCACAGACCCGGACCTCGCCAAGGCGTGCGCCCCGGCTGCCGGCTCCCCTCGGGGATCCCCCGCGCCCAGCGCCCCACCCGACCTGTCGTCGACGTGCAGGCTCGGCGAGCACTTGATGGCCAGCCACGTCTTCCAGTGGACGTGGCGCACCTTGTACACCTGCCCGAAGCCGCCCGAGCCGACCTTCTCCCAGCCGGCGAACTCGCCCGCGTCGAAGGTACGTAGCAGTCCCAGGGCCCAGGAGCCGCCGCCGTCGCCCTCCATCGCGCGCGCCTCGCCCCGCGGCCACCGGGTGCCCAGGTACGCGCCGCCCGGCCCGCCGACATCACTTCCGCCACCAGGCCCGCCCACCAGCCGGTCACGCCCCGTCTGTCTCGGGTGCGCGCACCAGGTGAGAGCGAAGCGCAGGTGGGCGCGCCTAGGCGCTGGGGGCGGGGCCGCTTCGTGCACTTGGAGCGCGTGGCTCGCTTTGCCCGGCGCGCTGTCACTCTACAAAGTTTTGCGAAGAAAAAACAGCAGGATTAGGAGACCGTGGCCCTTGCTGCATCCCAGATCTTTCTGCCCTGCTGTCTCGTCTCTGCGTTCCAAGCACTGCGCAGCGTCCTCTCCCGCAGAGGTGTGCTCTCTACGTCCACCCGGGCCCTTGCCTAACCTCACCGAACCCCGACCATCGCGTATTTTTCCTTCACTCTAAAGGGTTTTTTAATTTCAAAAATATGTTTACATCCAGGGATTTCCCAGTACGCCGCCTTCTGAGTCCTGCGCGCTCCCATCGCTCTCCGGAAGGAGCTTCTGTTTCATTTTCACCAGCGCTACAAATTCAAAGTCCATTTCCGAGACGGGAGTGCTTTTCCCTAAGCGACGGCGACTCGGGAGGGGGCGAACGGTTGGGGAAAAGGAAGGACATTTGTGCCATGTTTTGGGGGAAATTTTCAGTCCTGGGAAGGACAACAGGGTCGGAGAAGTCATCCAAGGATGCACACCCAACGCAGTCACGGCCGCCTAGCTCCTCTCCAGGAAGGGGATGCGGGCTGTGGGGACGTCCAAGCGACACCGATCTGAGGTCTTCCCCATGGCCCCTGCACGCCCAGGCCTCTGTGTGAAGACCTCACGTCCCAACCTAAGAGCGGGCAGCCCTGTCCTCTCCTGCACAGTCCTGACTCTACAGTCACTCTCTCCAGGAGAGGAGAGCAGATTGTCTGTTTGGAGCAAAAGTAACCAACATTTAACCAAGACTTGAGAATAAATGCACTACTGGATGTATAAAGATAACTTGGAAGTAAACACAGTCATTATTTTGGTGGGAAAAAAATGAACTGACTAGAACATGAGTCATCTGCCCTGTTTCCGGGGTTCAGCCAGAGGAGCCACCTTTCTCCCCAAAGCTCTCAGAGGCCCGGTGACTAACTGCTCCAAGCAGTCAAGTAATAAAACACTCCAATTTCGTTTATTTAATCATCTGAGTGCTTCACTCCACAAATATTTACAGAGTGTCTGCCTCAAGCTCAGCATGGGACCCCAGCTGCCACAGACCAAGGCAAAGCTGACCCTGGGACCTGCAGGGGAGTCCCCATCCCCAGCAGAGCTCCCTACACTCAACACACACACACTCTCTCTCCCTGAGAGACAGTTTGCTGATCCATAAAAGGGAAACAGAATCCCTGGAAGGAATCCCAAAGGCAGCGGGCCCTCCAGGATGCAGGACCACTGATTTTCATATGAATTCTCTGTCTCTTGACCATGAGGTCATCTCCAAGCAGAAAAGTAAAGTTTCACAGTCAGTTGTGGCAGCACACACCTGTAATCCCAGCCCTCTAGGAATTCAAGCCCAGCCCGGGCAATTTGGTGATTTAGAGACCCTATCTCAAAATATAAGAATGGCCTGGGGTGTAACTCAGTATGGGCCCTCCTGCTGCCCCCTCAAAGTAAGTCTGTAGCAAGCCCACCAAGAATGGGCCACTTCGAACAATAGAAAGTGGGTCATTGTGCCTGCGGAGCACGGGGATTCAGAGGTGCTCATTATTATGAGGACTGGGGCAAGGCCGCTGAGGTGGCTGCATGCTGGCATGGTCAAGATGACACGGCCTGACAATTAAAAAATTATATATATATATATATTTTTTTTTAATGTGAGATGGCCTGGGTCCCGGGCACAGCCACACAGGAGAGTGTGGGGCACGAGGCTCCCAGGCTTCAGCCTGGCCTAGTATCTGGGGGGAGGAAGGAACAGCCAGAGACATTGTTCACTGGGATGACACACATATTTGCATGCTCTTCCACATGCTGTTTTCCTGCATGTTTTCTTTTTCTGGAACTCCTGCATCAGGGTTCCTCTCACACCAGCCGTTCTGGGAACTCTTCTAAGTGGGCAACCTCAAGCCCCCAGGGTTAGCCCCTCTCTGTGCCTGGACCTCCTTTTCCTTGCCTCAGACAAAGGGCAATCTGGATCTCTCTTGCCTTGCTTCAGACAAAGGGCAATGTGGCAGGAAGAGGAGATGAGCAGTCAGCTTGCAGCCCCTCACTTGGGGTTGGGCCCAGGTCGCATTTGCCCTGAGATGCTGTATGGTATCTTCAGGATGGGGTGGGGCTCCCCTGAAATGCAAAGTGTGTGGCTTGTGCCAGGGGGTGGACCGTATGGTCATTTACTTTTACTGTTTTGTTTTTTTATGGAACTGGGGATTGAACTCAGGCTAGTGCTTATTCTACTGAGCCATCTCCTCAGCCCTGTTACTGGTGTTTTAAACTGTCACTTTTATTTCTGTCCTCCTCAAGGTCTCCAGAGTGATGACCACTCCTGCAGGCCAGTGGCTCAGTTCCGCTAGGAGCCAGCAGGGCTGGCTGTGACTCCTGGGCACCAGAGTAGTCAGCGCCCCAGGGCTCACCCCGCACCCCCTGGCATCCCCAGCCTCCTTCCTGCCTCCCTCCTTGGCAGCAGCGCCTGCTACAACTTGCAGGTGGTTCCTGAGAATTCGCCCCAAGTGTTGTTTGTCAAAGAACACAGCAGGGGTTCGGGCTTCCTCTACTCAGAAGCCAGGATTTGGGAAAGGAGTGGCACAGGACTGTGGCACCTCCAGGGCCTGGGACCCACCCCGACTTGGGCTCTTCCTCCAGCACGGGCCGTGTTTACACAGACACCACCCTCTGCGGAGCCGCCCTGCCGGTCTCAGCGCTCGGCTGCCACCTTTCCCACGGTCCTCTGGAAGGCTCCTCCGTTCCTTATGCACCTGGTACAGCTGCAGCTGCAGCCCTCCGCAAGGGCAGGAGACAGGGAGAAGGGCAGAAGTATTCTTATACTGAGACAGTGAAGCCTGGAATCTCCTCCATGCCCACTCCCTCTCCTAGCCCCTCAGAGTCACCCTTGTTGGGGCTCCCTGTAGCCTCCATTGGGATGCCCTGCACCCTCTCCTCTCCCCCAGTGTGCCCTAGAGATCTTTGCCAACCCCCCCCCCAGGCCACACCTATCCTCCCAGCTACACCCCTCCAAATCTGATGCAGGACCCCTGTCTACCTGAGGGATGGAGTAGGATTTTCACTCTACACAGATTCCCCTCAACACCCCACACAATGTCTCAGCCAATGAGCACAGAGTCTGAAGCCCCCACAGCCAGGGTGTTCCTGTCCCCACCCCTCCTGGACTCTATGGACCTAAGGGAAGGTCACAAGGCCAGCACCATCTCTACCCAGACAAGAGGCAACCACCCAGGATCCTCTGCCTGGCCCTCCTTGCAGAGCCCTGCCCTTCCCCTGAAATCCTGGGGTGCTTGCCAGCAGTCCCCTTGCTGCCCATTGCCAGCCCCTACAGGAGGTGACCCCCGCCATGCAGTGAGCCCAGGTGGTGGCCAGAGCCAGCAGGGACCCTAGGTGGTTCATATGAGCCATGGTGGGGTCAGGATCCAGTTCAGATCTGCGTGGATCTGTCACTCAGTGCCCCTGACTTCCTTATGATGGCCCCACAGGTCACCATCCATCACCCTGGCACTGAGACCCTGGCTGGTTCCACTCCCTGGTCCTGAAGCATCAGCACAGCTCTGCACCACCTGGATTGTGCCATGGTTCCGTCCTGTGCCTCTCTGGGGAGAGGCTGGGCTCTGCACACAGACCTGCAGCCCGGCTGGCCATGTTCCAGAATGAGCAGCGCTCAAGCCTCACTGGGTCCTGCTGCTCCACCTTCACCAGCCACCCCCGCCAGGGTGCAGGGCCTTTGCACAGGTGAGACATCCTGGAAGGCTGTGTCCTGCAGCCCCACCGCCTGCCCTTTCTCACCCACTCAGCCCACCTCCACACTTGGTTCTGTCTTTGACAGGCTGATCAGTACCTGGCTCTTCTCTGACCCAGGACCTGGCCCTCGCCAGCCAGGCGGCCTTCCTGCTCACTCTCGCCCACCACTGGCCTTTGAGCCCTTCTCTGGGCCCCTCAACTTGACCCTGGATCAGCCTCCCCTGCAGTCACCTCATCCTGTTCCAGGGTCACTTTACTGAGTGATCTGACCTTAAACAGTTGGATACCACCCTCCAAAGCACGGGAATCTGGACGTGGGCCTCTCCCCTGCCCTGCAGAGCAAGGAAGGCCCTCTGGTTCTGAAAAGTGCCTATTTGGGTTCCCTCCCGAGCGCCCCCACAGTGTGTGAGGCAGTACTGCAGGTGCCGCAGCACTTGGCCATCCCAAGACTCCCTCTGGAGGCTGCACCCTCCCTGCCTGGACCATCTGGGTACAACGGTCCTCAGCCAAAGGGGTGATCAGGACTCCCTGGCTCAGTATTTAGAATCAAACTACTTTAAAATGGTCTTCAAGGGGTGAAACATTAAAATTATCACATCAGCCAGTAATTCTGCTCTTAAGTGCGTGCCCAAAAGAACCACGATTGTTCAGGCCCAGTGGCGCACACCTGTCGTCCCAGCACCGGAGAGGCTAAGACAGGAGGATCTCTGTGAATTGGAGCCTAGGCTACATAGTAAGATCAGGGCCAGCCTGAACTACATATTGAAACCCTGACTGAAAAAGGAAAAACAAAAACAAAGCATTGAAAAGAGGCCTGCAAACAGCACCCACATCATAACGCCCCTGTGGCAATACTCACGGCGCGACGGTGGGATGGCCCAGGTGTCTAAAGGAGAACGGATGTGGCCTTTCATGTGGGTGGGACGAATCCCCTGGGGAGTGCAGGGCCCCAGGATCCAAATGCCTTCTAAAAGCCCCAGCTCTGAACCCATGAGACTCTTGGGGACAACCCAGATGGGATCCCCAAGAGTAGCGCAGTACTGTGAGTGCACACAACGAGCTGCACATTTCTAAATGTTTGCTTTAGGTCGTGTGACTTTCACCTCAACTTAACACTTTTTTTTTCCATCCTAACAACTTAGTAACTTCTTCACAAACAAAGAAATTAAAGGAAAGCTGTCACCATCAAATACCTCAGGGGTAAGTGCACAACCCCCAAGCACATTAGACGCCGGCAGGCTCATCTCCCAGCCTGCCCTGGCCACTCAGCTACTCACTTACTACTCTCTTTCTTAATCACAACAACATCTAGAAACCCAGTGGAGGAAAGGGTGACATCATCAACCAGAACCCTGTGAGCGCTGGTGCTGGAGGCGCCCTGACCTGGCTCAGGCAGCTCCTGTGGCCTCCAGCTTGGCAGGCTCAGTCTCCCACCTAAATCCTCCAGTGCTCCATGGGTCTCCTTATCCAATCCTCTGTTATTGGGCATGCAGGCCACTCCCAAGTTGTAGTTGCTCAGACCCCAGATGTGATGTCCTCCCTCCCCACTGCCGTCTCCCGGGCAGGTCCCCTGTGCTTTGATGAAGAGCCAGGCAGCACTAGGGGACCTGGAGGACCTGAGCTGACCTGGAGTCCCAGCGGGCAGGGAACACAGTCCAGTGAGGAGTGGTGCCAGGATGGTGCCAGGGTCTTAGGATGGAGGGGAAACAGGGCATAGGCCTGATCTGGGTGCCTTGCATGCCCCTGGGGGAGCACAGCAGCCCAGTCAGGGCCTCTTGAGGCCTTGGGGAGAATGCGAGGCCTTCAGGGCCCAGCCAGTGACACTTCCTAAGTGTCAGAGGAGAGGACCAGGACTGTGGTGTCATCTTCTAGACCTAGAAAGCTGGGGTGTCCCAGGGTCCCAAGGCAAGGCTGAAGGGACTTGGGGTGCTGCAGCCAAAGGGACTACAGAGACTCCATCTCAGGCAAAGTGTGTCTCCAGGAAGCTGTGAAATCACTGCCCCAGCTCTTTATGGTCAGACTGGGGCTCCCTTGGGCTAGGGGAGGCAAGTGGGGGGCACACACAGGGGGTGCTGTGCTGATGCTGTGTGTGAGAAGCCCATTGCCATCCTGACCAATGGGCTTCTCAAGGACAGAGACACAGCCAGGGCTAGAGGGAGGCACCCGCCACGCCAGGGCCTTCCAGGACAGGAGGTTCTCTTCCAGGCATCAGAGAGGCTGCTAGTAGCAACAGGGCTCCGGACACTGACTTTCCCATGAAGGTCACAATCTGTGACCTTTATTTTGTCTGGAAATGAGACACACTGAAGTTTGTTTATTTATTTATTTATTTACTTATTTGCTGGTCCTGGGGATCAAACCCACAGCTGCCCTGCCACTGAGCTACATGCCCAGCCCCTTTCATTTTTTATTTTAAAACAGACTCTTGCTAAATTGCCAAACTGCCCACACTGAGCTCAAACTTGTAGTCCTCCTGCCTCCGCTTCTTAGGCTGCTAGGATTACCCTACCTGGCTGAGAGTGAAGTCCGGTACATGACATTATTCACCATGGCCAAAGGTTGAAGCCACTCTAGGGGCCACGGGCAATGAGTGGATGAGGACAGGGCCAGCCCTTGAGCAGTGGAATGTCACTTTGTCGGAGCCACTGCAGGCAGAGCTGAGTCTCCTGGGGTCAGTGTGTCAGCTTGCTGGACTGCAAGGGGTGGAGCCCGGCTCCATGTGACAAACCAAATGCTGCCAGACTGCAGCCCTGTGCTCCTGCTCTCCAGCCTGGGCCTTTGCCTTCTCTGCCTGTGGGCTGCACACACAGCACTCAGCACAGCACGAGACAGGTTTACACACACAGAGGTGTCTCGCTTGGGTGGATAAGGTTACACTCTGTCTGATTCAAGACAGTTTTTGTGGGTTTTTCAGGGTTCTGCCTGGTTCTGCCATCCCTGGGTGGGCCTGTGAAGGGGGTGAGCTGAGCCAGGTGCACTGGAAGCGTGTGGCCCTTTCCACCTAGCATGGGCTAAATAGAATGGAGCCCCGTGCTAAACTAGGAGTGCATGGGTATGTGTCTGGATATACATATTCCATCTCCTGGTGGGCATTTTTCTGCAGAGCCCCCAGCAAACATGAGGCTTAGAGGAGTCCAGATTCTTTTTAACCCAGTACTTTAGACCCAAGCTAGGCATTTGTGAACACACACGTTTGTGTGAGTGGTGCCTGAACCCAGCGCCTTCACACTCAGCTCCCTCCACCAGCCCTTGTTTGCACTTTTTGAGACAAGCCCCTAAGTTGCCCAGGCTGGGTGGAAGCTTGTGAATGCACTGCCTCTGCATCTGCCTCCCACAGGCTGGGATGATAGGCACGCACCACTGCACCCGGCTGGTTCTCTTCCATTTTTACCAACTATTGCTAAGGTGGGCAGGGAAGCCAGACTCCTGGTCAGGTGACACCATCAACCAGAACACCATGAGTGCTGGCACTGGAGGGACTTCCCCAGCTGGGACACCAAGGGTCTCCACTGCCCGCAGCCTGTGGCCAGTCACTCGGTCCTCCTTCTGTTTCCTGATTCTACACCTGACCACGACTCTGTCTGCCTCAGAAGCAGAGCCGCACCTGGGCCCCTGAGCCCTGCTGTGCCCATCCTGTGGGGCAGCTCTCTGGGGTACCACTGGCCCCCAAGGGCACCTCAGCAACTCAACCACTGCTTCCTGCCGCTTGGGCACTGGACATCCAGCCTAAGGACCCAGCCCAGCACCCCAACAGGCAGTTGCTAGCTCCTTCACCCAGAAGGTGTCCCCAGCTCCCACCTGGGGCCAGGCCATCTGTGCCCCTTAAAGCCCCCAGGCTGGCTCCATGCTGCCCAGTGGGTAAACTGGGCTCTTGTGCCTCAGTTTCTCTCTCTGTAGAATGGAGAAAGTGAAAGTAAGAAGTTGCTAATTCACGCAGGTTGGGCTCGAGCTTGCCATCCTCATCCCAGAGTGCTGGGATGACAGCCACACGCCACTGTGCTCAGCCCATACCGAGGTAAAATGTGCAGATGTGGCCACATCCACCTGTCCACATGCTTGGCCATGAGGGCCATGTGGTAGGGCCTCCTTCCTTGAATCTGGGCTGCCTATGGGCTCCCACAGTGCACTGGTCTAGAATCTTGATTTTGAGGCTTTAAAACCCCTCCATGTCAGGCTTGGCTTCTCAAGTAAAGTGGCTGGAGCCACACACCTGGGAACCCCTGTCACCATAACATCAAGGTTCTCGGGTCTGCATCCGACACTCCTCCCTACCAGGGTTCTCTGTCTTCTGCACCGCTGCCCCCCATGTCTTCTGTCCTCTGAGTGCTGGGCACACAGTGAGTGACTCTCAGTTTTCTGATGGCTCCTAGGGTCCTGTGGCCCCCTGGCTGGTGGGATCTCACTCTGTCTGTGCCCTGAGTCCCCTGGTGCCTCCAGCCTAGCAGGGCCCTCAAGGTCCAAAGTCTCCTCTGCTGAGAGCACAGCCCTGCACTGGCTAGGTTGGGCCGCTAGATCTTATAGGACAGCACTGTGGTCTGAGTGCCCCACCAGCCCAGTCCAGGATGTCATTGCCACGGAAACAGTGGCAGGAAAGGCAGTGGACATAGGAAGAAAGCTGCGACCAGGTTCCCAGAGCCCAGAACCGGGTCCCAAGCCCATTTCCATGGTTTATAATGCTCCTGAACGAGAAGAGCAGAGCACAGACCAAGACAGACGTGCTGCGAAGTTCAGTCACCAGGCCCTCTGCCCAAAGGTGCTGTCCGCAGGGAGGCCAGGCCTGAGGAGCCCAGCTTAGCCCCTCAGCACTCCTTCTTTCCTCTTTTCCTTTTTTGAACAGGGTCACATCGTGTAGCTCAAGATGGCTTCAAATTTATGGCAAACCATCTGCCTCAGCCTTGCAGGGGCTGGGGTGACAGATGTGTGCCACAACACTTTCTAGCTCTCAAGTTTGAGTCAGTCTTGCCTTTGAGAATGACTCCTGAAGATCTGGGCAGCTCTGAGACACCTCCTGTCACAGAAACTAGCACCCCTTCCTACGTGCCCCTGCCCCCAACGCTCTGCCCACCCAATACCTGGACAGCTTCCAGTGCCAGGAGCCCACGCCAGCAGGGCGCCTTTCGGAGGAGTGGGGAAACAGGGACAGAGTGAGGAGCTGCCACTGCTCCATCCCTTCTGCTAAAAGGTCCCATGGTTGGCACAGAGAAGTGATCAGAAATCACCCAGGCCTTGGAATGACAGTGGTCAGCCACTGGCAGTCATGGTGGGCACTGTACCCTTGGGACAGAGAGGAGTAATGTGGTTGACCTGGCCCGGGGTGACTGCCGGAAACCTGCAGCCCAGCCGCCTCCCGCCTGCCTTCCCACCACCTGTCTACCATCTCGCCCCATCCACCTAGCTCCTACCTGTCTAGCACCTACCCTGACCTATCACTGACCCATGCATCCACCTACTTGCCTAGCCCTATGATCTGGGGGTCACTATTATTTTCTTAATTTTTAAAAAAAAAATGTTTATGTATTTGGTGCAGGGTCTTGTTATGCAGCTTGGTCTCATAGTGATCCTCCTGTCTCAGCCTTCCCAGCGCTACGATTACAGGTATGCACCGCCATACCTGGTTTTGGTAGTTGGCTCAGTGCAGGGCTGGAGATCGAACCTGGGTCCTTGTGCTTGCCAGGCAGGTGCTTAGACTGCTGAGCTATCTCCGCAGCCCTGTCACTATTAATCTTGATCCATCTACTGTCTATCAGTCATCTGCTGTTCACTATCAATCTACCCATCCATGCATAGCTTCTGTCACCTGTCTGCCATCTGTCTCCTATCTACCTCTTACCTATCTAGGACCTCCCATCTGTGTCACGTCTATCCTCAGTCTGCCATCTGTATTACCCATCCACCGCCCGTCATCTACCTACTATTGTTCACTACCTGTCCACTGCCTCATCTGTCTGCCCCTGGCCCTGTCCATGTCTCCATCTATTCCTGGTTCCCATCCAAGCAAGTAGCGGGGCTACTGCCGGGCCTGCTGCATGGAAACCAGGGAGCTAGAACTTCTTTGCAGTGCCTTATTTCACAGTTCTGATTTTGGGACCATGGTAACATTTTATAGACCTCTAAAAAGCCATCTCTAAATGCCTGCTAATGATAATAATCCTGAAGTATGCCTGTCATCCCAGCACTTGGGAAGCTGTGAGTTCCAGGCCAGCTTGGGCTACATAAGCAGGTACAAGGTAGCCTGCACTACAAAGAAAGACCCTGTCTAAATAAATAAATAAATAAATAGCCCAAAGAAGTAAGACCAATGGAAAAATATTTGGGAGGCTAAAAAACAAATGGGAATAGTTTCAATTGACTTTTGTTCTTTTCCTCGCTGCTGGGATAGAACCCAGTGCCTTATGCATGCTAGGCAACTGCCTTCCACTGCGCTACACCTCAGCCCTGTTCAATTTGTTTTTTTATTTTGAGATAGGGTCTTGCTAAGTTTTCTAGGTTGGCCTTGAACTTGCCATCCATCTGCCTCAGCCACTGAAGAGGCTGAACTGGTGCAGGGGGCAGAGGAAGGGGGAAGAGAGAGAGGAGGAGGAAAGGAGAGGGGAGGGGAGGGGATGGAAGGGAAGGGAAGGGAGGAGAGAGCAGGAGAGAGAAGGGGAGGGATTAGACTCGGGGCAAATGCCAAGGCCCCTGTGTGCTGCCTCTGAGGGGTTAACTGTATTTTGTTTTTTTAAAAATAAAAGTGAACTGAGACTGGGTTCGGTGGAGTGCACCTGTAATCCCAGCTCTTGGAAGGCTGTAAACAGGTGGATTACTGCAAGTCCGATCTAGTAGTGAGACCCTGAACACCCTTGTAGACCCCTAAAATAAAGCAAAAAAAAAAAAAAAAAAAAAAAAATTAAAAGTGAAGTATTTGCTTTCTTTAGAGACAGTTTTCTTTTGTTGGTTTTGGTAGATACTAGATTTAGGTCTTTCATGTTTGTTTTCCTTTATGTTCTTTGAGATGGGGTCTCTTTATGTGGTCCAAGCTGGTCTCAAACTCACAGTGATCCTCCTGACTCAGCCTTCTGAGCTGTGTTGGGAGCCAACAGAGACGTCTGTCAGGAAGAGGGGTTAATAATTCTTTTTTGGAGACCCAGTCCTAGCCCAGGTCCGGAATTGCTGCCGATTTCCGGGAACCCCCAGACCCAGTCCTAGCCCAGGTCTGCAGCAGGAAGGAGCTGAGCACAGCAGCCAGACCTAAGCCAGACGCAACTGGAT
>NW_004524621.1:4022874-4039156 GCF_000260255.1 Octodon degus | reverse complement strand
TAATTTTTTTTTTTTTTAAATAGGGTGTTCCTAGGTCAGACTCGTAGTGATCTGCTTCCCAAGAGCTGGGATTGGAGGCGCGCACCGCCACGCCCAGTCTCAATTGCCCTCTCAGAGGGTCCCAGGCGTGGGCCCAACAAGGCAGGCCTGGGGATGGAACCCTGGCCACTGCGCCTGCTTGCAGGCGCTTTAATCTGCTGAGTTATTTGGCCGGCCCAATAAAATGTTTTACAAGTCTTTTTTTTTTTTTGAGTTCACGTTTGCAGCGCATGACGATTTCATTGTTGGTGGGGAGCTGGCGCATGCGTGTCACATGCCTTCCTTCTTTGCATGTCTCCTCCCGTCTCTTCTGCCCCCCACATCTCTTGGTCCCCTCCCATTTGGGAAAGATCAACTTCTGTTTTCTGATATCTGTCGTTTATTTTGCTCTATATCTATATTTCGGGTTTCTCACCTAAGAGAAGGCACGCACCACTTACGCTCGCGTGTCTAATTTGCTTCATTCAACATCACGCTCTCAAGGCGCATCCATTGTCCTTCAAACTCAAGTTTGTCCTGCTTTATGGCGCAGCACTGCTCCGCGGTGGGTAAGCAACGTGCTTGTTTATACCTTCGTCCACTGAGGGACACGGAGGCTGATTCCAAGCGTCAGCTGTTATGAGTGGTGTTGCTGTAAACATAGATGTACGCGGCTCAGCATAATATGATGTCTTTAACTTATTCGGGAAGATACCTAGAAGGGAATAGCTAGGTGGAGTGGAACTGCAGCTTTTCGGTTATGAGGACTCTCCATACGGATTTCCACAGTGGCTGTCCTGGGCTACGTTCTGATTAACAGTGCAGAAGTGTCCCCTTTCCTTGGCAGCCTCGCCGGCACTTGCTATTGTCTGATTTCTTGAAGGCTGTTCTTTCTGGGCTGAGATCAGATCTCAGTGTTGCTTTCATTTGCAGCTCTCTGCTGGCTTGTGCTCTCAAGCACCTCTTCTGGGATGTACTGGCTGTACTTCCTCTAGGAAGAGTGTGCTTCCTTTTTAATTGGGTCTTTTACTGGGGGGGGCGGGGGGGGATCTTTTTGAGTTCCTCATCTCTCCCAGATGTCAGTCAGCCCTCTGTTTGAGGAATAGCTGGCACGATTTTTTACGCATTCTGCAGGTTGTCAAATTTGTGTGGAATAAAAGCAAATAACCAGAAGGCCCACATGCGTGGAGCTGAGCAGAGATACATAAAAAGGATCAGCGCCATCCACAGCACTCCCCAGCCCCAAATAGAGAGACAGGACTGTGGTGCACACGATAGTTGGACTCGGGTCTCTGCGTCTGATAGGCTGCAGTGGAGGGAAGGCACGGCACCACTGTCCAGCCGCCGAGCCTGGTCTCTCAGGTAGCGTGGTGCACACGTCAGGGGCACAAGCACCACCCTGGCTGGGCTCCCTGCTGGCCAGGAGCAGACGGGCTGTGGGCTGTGGGCTCATAGCCAGTTCTTCCCGGCCTTCTCTGCAAGTTGCTCGGGGCATGGATGGGCATTAGCTGAATCCCACCAGGGTCTCCCTCCTCACACTGAGGGAGTGTGGCTCGCAACCTCTCCTTCCACCATGCCCTGAAATCAGGGTTTACAAAGACTACGTCTCTGTGATGTTCTGCCAACCCGGTTGCAGAAGACGGGCAGCCAGTATGGTCTGCAGAACCTTCCTGGAGTTGGATCCTGAGTAGGTGAAGTAAAATGACTTGGAGTTTTCAGGTCTTTGGACAGCAATCATCACATGCAGCCCTTGCCCACAAGAACCCTTGAGAATACAGAATACAGAATACAGAATAAACCCACAGGTTCCTGACAAGGTGGAAAACTACTCAGCCAAGAAAAAGGACACACTTGAGCCATCCATAGGAAAAGACCACAAAGGGCAGGGAGAAGAGGCACTCAGGGGCCTGAGGCCAGAAGTTGAGGTGGCCACACAGTGGGGCACAGGCCTTCATGGTGAAAGTCTCCCCCTCCATGACGCAATAAACTATGCCAGGGCAGTTCAGCCACAGTTCTGCTCTGGGCTGCATATAAAGGCCCTGGAACAAAAGCTGGAGGCTGTAAAACTCAATTCATTGTAAACTGAGAAGGAGACTTGGCTCAGCAGCTGAGAGTCTGGAACCGAAGGTTCCAGTCGAAGCTTGGGCCATCAACCAAAGACGAGGCTGAGCCCAGCAGGGTCAGCTCTGATCACCAAGGTTAATGGTCGGCTCAGATGTTTAAGCCTGGCCTCCCTCTGAGGCTGTGCAATGGGGCTGGTTCTGCCCACAGTAGGGCACCAGTGCCACACAGGAGGGGAGCCATGAAGTCTTTTTGTTGTTGTTACTATTTTTTACCTTTTAAATTAAAAAACAAAAACAAAAACATAGCTAGATGTGGTAGCAGAGGCCTGTAATCTCAGCACTCCAAGGGAGGCTGAGGCAGGAGGATCACTGAGAATTTGAAGCCAGCCTGGGCTACATAGTGAGACCCTATCTCAAAAAAAAAAAAAAAAAAAAAGAAAGAAAGAAAAGAAAACTTAAAAGTCTTACATGATAAGGACAAATAAAAGTGTCTTTTCACTTCTATTGGGTGATCATTTAACACAACAAAAACTATTTCTCATGAAGAACTGTTTTCTGCTGAACCGCCTCACACCATTATTCACTAAGACAGCTGAGACCCAAGGACTTCAATGATCCTGTTTCATTATTTGCTGACCAAGAACAAAAGTTATAACTGAAACAGAATGAAAGAATTAATTTGTGATCCTTCCATAGGACCGTATCTTTGGGGATTAGGATTTGCAAGTCTCATTAGAACGCAGAAATTTCAGGTGCCGATCCCAAGTGAGTATGATGAAGTTGCTTCTTTGCTTCACGCGTCACGGCTTCTGTGGCACGGAAGAGTGTCTTGCCCCGACATGCAGAACACAATCTGGTTTTAAATCAAAGTGGTTGGGAGTCCTTCCTCTACAGTCCTACCCTGCTGGGAAATTCTTTTTCTTATCTCCTTAAACCATGATGTTAGACTTCATATTTTGTTTCTAGAGTACTCACTGGATAATTTTAACCACCTACTAATATTAGTCACATCAAAAGTGAAAACCTCTTCTCTTTTCTTTTTTTGCAGTACCAGGGATTGAACTCGGGACCCTGTGTTTGCCAGGCCAGCATTTATTCTACTGAGCTATTTCCCGGGCCTGAAAACCTCTTTTTAAACAGCCTGATGTTGAAGACCAGACAGTTTCATGATTATCTGCTAGTGCCAGGCATGGTAGCACACTCAGGAGGCTGAGGCCGGAGGACCACCAGGAGTTTGAGGCCATAGTAAGACTGTCTCAAAATTCTATCCCCCTAACAAAACCAAATAAAACAGTTATCTCAGTGACTGTACTCTTGGTCACTTATCACACAGTAATGACCACAGAGACTCATATACATATTCTGCTAGCAGCTTCTACTGGTAATGGCTGGGACTGAAATACCCTGAACTGCCCTTCGGGGGCTGAACAACCCAAGGAGCTGGGCACAGCCTTGTACGGGCCCAGCAGGGAGCCCTGTCAGACACAACTGTGCTGGAGGGGTGGCTCTCCAAAGAGTTGCAGGTTAGGAGTAGTATGAATTGGTTTTGGCTTTTGTTTATGTTTATTTCATTTTGTTTGTATGTTTGCTTTGTTATTTTAAGATAGGGTCTCACTATGTAGTTCAGGCTGGCCTCGAACTCTCGGTGATTGTCCTGCCTCAGTCTCCTGAGGGCTAGAATGACAGGTGTGTGACACCATGCCTGGCTCTTTAATAAGATTTCCGAAACTTGTTGTGATGGTGAACACGTGTTTGGGGCACAACCCACAGCGGCATTCCTTTTGGATATGGAGTAAAAGCCCAGTGCCTGGGTATTGGGGCAGGCAGGTGCAGACATGAAATCCAACCTCACAGCTTGCATGTAGCATGAGCTGCTACGACGGTTGGCCCACTTCACCACCCATGCTGGCCAGCGGTGACGTCCACTGCATTGCAATAGGATATGTGACCTGCTCCATGGACAGGTAGGTCGTATGATTGTTTTTATCAGGGGCTGCGGCAGCTGTGAGCAGTCAGAAATCCAGACCAGAGACTTTTATTTCATTTTGTTTTTGTTGTTTGACCAGGGGTCTCACCATGGTGCCCAGGCTGGCCTCAGATTCGAAGTCTGCCTGTCTCAGCCTCCCTAGTACCTAACATGACAGGCATGTACCATGTCTGGCCAAGAACTTCAGCTGGGTGTGGTAGCACAGGCCTGTAAACCCATCACTCAGGAGGCTAAGGCAGAAGGGTCACTGCAAATCTGAGCCCAGCTTAGGTGATACAGCAAGACCCTGTCTCAAAACAAACAAACAAACAAACAATTCAGGGCTTCAGTGCTTTCCACAAAGAGAAAATGAAGTCTTAGGCATTTCTCCAAGCACCTCCAGTGTCCATTGCTCTTCTGTCTTTACATAGATGCGGATTTCTGCTTGGTGTCATCTCCTCTCCGTCCATAGACCCTCAGAAGGTACCTGGGCTGCAGGTCTCCCCGCCTTTGTGAGTCTGGGAAAGTTTCTACTCGGGCTTCTCATTGGAGAGATAGTTTGGCTGCGTTTGGAATGTACATCGGCCATTGCGTTCCACACTTTAATTTTTTTCAGTTTCTATTTTTTGTGAGCACCCGTGTGCAGTGCAGAAGGCCTGCCTTCCTCGTGGAGAGCCCGTGGCTCACAGGGCACAGCGGCACCCTCTTCCCCCCCCTCCATCGCTTGATGCCCTTCCCATTTGAGAAAGATCCATTTCCCTACTTCCTGTTTGCTATCTTTTCTTTTGCTCTTTATTTAGACTTTGAGTGTCTCATATAAGAAAAGCTATTTGGATTTTAACCCTGTGCGTTGACTTAGTTCATTTTAAAAGGTCTCAAGATGCACCCATCTTCCTACAAATGGCTCTGGTTTATCCTTTTTTTTTTTTTTTGGCAGAACCAGGGATTGAACTCAGGCCCTTACGCTTGCCAGGCAAGCGCTTATTCTACTAAGCTATCTCCCCAGCCCCCTGGTTTATCTTTCTTTATGGCAGAGTAGTAAGCACACCATAATGTGCAGACACCACAGGTCCTTTATCCATCCGTCAGTCAGTGAACATACGGCCACTTCCAAGGCTGAGCTGTTATGAGCTGTGCTCTCTAAACGTGAGTGCACATGGCTCACTGCAATTTGTTGTCTTTAAATCGCTTGAGACAATACCTAGAAGAGGAATAGCCAGGTCAAATGGAATTTCTAATTTTAGTTTTTTGAGGACTTTCCATACCGATCTCCAGAGTGGTTGTACTAGTACACATCCCCACCAGCAAGGTAGAAGGACTCCTTCCCTCACCCCCAGCCGCGGCAGCCGTGCTGGCATTGGCTGTTATCTGACTTCTTGATGGTAGCCATTCTTTCTGAAGCAAGATGGAATCTCGTGTTGTTTTAATTTGCATTTCTCTGAAGGTCAGAAATGTTGGCATTTTGTATGTATCCATTGGTTGGTTGCACTTCTATGAAGTGTCTATTCATTTCAGTTGTCCATTTTTCTGATTGGGTCTTTTGTCTTGGGGGGGGGCTAAGTTTTTGAGATCGTTATATATTCTAGATGTTAGTCCTCTATCTGAGGAGCAGCTGGCAACATTTTTCTTTCTGCAGATTGTCTCTTTGGTCTGCTGGTTGTTTCCTTTGCAGTAAAAAAGCTTTTGGATTGGGTTTCATCTCACTTTTTGGTTCTTGGTGCTATATCTTGTGAAAGCAGGGTTCAGTTTAGAAAACTTTCCACACTTTAGGGCACTGCTCAGCTGTTTCCTGGGTGGTTTTCCACAGTGGGTGCTGACAGCCATTGTCGTTTTTGCTCCTCTGGGCATAAGTAGCCTTCCTGTAGGATGACTTCTGCTTATCTTCTTATCAGTGGCTTTATATCTCTTGATTATTATATGCCTGGACAACATTTTCTTTATGATTCTAGTGCTTGGGGCTCACTGAGCGTTTTGAACATGAATAGCTTTTACCAAACATGGGAAGATGTTGCCTGCTCCGCCTTTGTGTGTTTTCCGTCTCTCTTTCACTCCTGTGGTGTGATTCCATGTCCATGGGTGCTGGGCTCCCCATCAGCCCCACTCCAACTCTCTTTCACTGAGTTTCATTTATTTTAAAATATATTATTTTGGTTTATTGAGATAAGGTTTCACTATGAAGCCAAGGCTGGCCTCAGACTCACAGCCTCAATCCTCCCGCCTCAGCCTTCAGAGTGTTAGGATTGCAGTGTGCCCTAAGCCTGGTTTTGGTTCACTTTTTGTTAGTTTTTATGGCTCTAAGTTCACACATTTCTTTTTCTTTTTCTTTTTCTTTTTCTTTTTCTTTCTTTCTTTCTTTCTTTCTTTTTTTTTTTGTCTTGTTCTTGTTCTTCCCCTTCCCCTTGTTTCTTCTTCCTCTTCTTTCTTCCTCCTCTTCTACTTCCTCTTCCTCCTCTTTCTCTTTTTTCTTCCTCTTCCTCTTCCTTCTCCTTCTCCTTCTCCTTCTCCTTCTCCTTCTCCTTCTCCTTCTCCTTCTCCTTCTCCTTCTCCTTCTCCTTCTCCTTCTCCTTCTCCTTCTCCTTCTCCTTCTTCTCCTTCTCCTTCTCCTTCTCCTTCTCCTTCTTCTTCCAGATTCTTCTTCCAGATTCCTCGTCCAGATTCTTCTTCCTTCGTCTTCTGGTGCTGGGGATCAAACCCAAGGCTTTGCAGTGCAAGGTAAGAGCTCTACCACTGATGCACATGCCCAGCCCCTGATTTTTCTTCTATACCATCTGAACTGCCATTAGTTTGACCCTTAGTATTTTTCATCTCATAACAGAAGTTTTAATCTATAGGAATTCAGTTAGTTTTGCCTCTTAAGGAATATGCCAGCCACACCTGTATCTTGCCTAGCCTTTCCTCTGGAGCTGAGCACAGGCGAGAGATGACCCCTTTCTCAGCATCTTTCTCTCCTTAGTTGGTTCTAGGTAGGTGGTTTAACTCCTCTCCACAGGTCAGACTTTCCCCCTTCTTTTCTGAGAATTCTGATTGACCAGCATCCTGCATTTCATAGTGCTGAGCACTGGATGTTTTTGTATTCCTACAATCACTCTTGAGCACAATTGTTCTGGGACTCACTAAGCTTGTTGGGTGCAGTCTTATCTTTCTAATATTTTAAAAAATGTATTCTTGAGATCTGGGCATGGTGGCAAATGTCCATAGTCCCAGCTACTTGAGAGGCTGAGGCTTGGGAGGATCACAATTTTGTGAGACCCTGCCTCAAAATAAATTACATGGGCTGAAGATGTAGTTCAGTGAGAAGACCCTGGGTTCAAACCCCAGCGCCAAAACAGTAAAATGAAAAAAAAAAAAAAAAAAAAATTGCATTCTTGTGATTTATACCACGGTGTTTCCACTTCTGTTTTACTTTTCCTTCTTAGTGACAGCTCACCGTGCCCACGTGTGTGAGCCACAGAGTGACAGCTGGATGTGCAGGACAGGCGATGACCTAAGCAGGGAGATCGGCAACCTTATCTGGTTGCTTCCTGCCTGGAGCCTTGAGATTTACTCTCTCATGGTTTGTTTTGAAGCGTTGCTAGGTGGGATCTGCGCAGATTGTCTGACTTCTTCCCCTCGCGTTTGGGTAATGTTCCTCCTGACAGCTCTATCCAAATTCCCGGCCTTAGGTTTCCCTCTGGCTGTGCAATTGGTGGTGGTGGTGGGGGGGGGGGGGTGTCCTTCCACTCACGCGCAGTCGGGGCGCCTGAAAGTCTAGCGCGCCCCCTGCTGGACACTCTCGGCCTCTGCATAGCTCTGTCTTCTGGACTCTGCCTGGGTCCATCTGCCAGGGCTACCACTGCCCTCCCTCTGGAGGCGCCGGCTGCAGGCTGGGCAAGGGCAGGGCTTCCCTTGAGGCTTCCTATCCCCCAGAGCGCACTGCCCTTCACTGGAGGTCATGCCTAGAGATGCTGATTTCACCCACCTAAGGTCTCAGGGCATGCACCATGACCTCACTTATTAATCACTTGGCATACTCAGCACAGAGCACCGTGTCCCTTGTGAGCCCCAGGCAGGCCATTGGACACTTCCACCTCTGCCTGCCTGTGTGGCTGGTGCTGTGTGGGGCGGGACTGAGGGCTAGGCTGAACCAGCCTTAGGAAGAGTGGGAGGCTGAGATGGAGAGATGGGTGCAGTGAGAAGCATGTGTCTCAGCCACTTGTGAGTCTCACACAGATGACGCACAGGTCGCTGTCAGACAGGAGCAAGCAGGTGGGGGGAGAGTGCTCCCAGGTATCCTGGGAAACCTCTGTGGTGCAGCTTTTCTTCTGAGAGGAGAAACAAGCAGGCCTGACCCACTGCGGGGGTGGTCCACAAGGGCAGCAGGTGCAGGGCAGAGGGACAGCAGCTCGGCTTAACCCCAGCCATGGCCTCAGCCCTGGCCCCAGCCCTGGATGCCTGTGGAGCCCTCCCATAGCCTTGGGGAGTACACAGAGGGCGCCTGGAGGCCCAGGGCAGTTGTTTGTGACATGGAGGGACAGGTGTCCTTTCGGGCCACTGTGTGAGGGAGGGAGGGTGCTGGCTGCTTAGGGTCTGAACCATGAGCCCAGGGAAATGGGAGGGTGGCAATGTCTGCACTTTGCAAGCCACTGAGTATGGTGCAGGCGCAGGCAGGAATCCAGCTCTGAGGACATTGGGCTGAACTGCTGGGCTGGGCTAGGCACCTGGCTGACCAGGCTGCTGGCTGAGTTAAACCTGGGGAAGTGTGGCTTGGGCAGCAAAAGGTGGAAGACCAAGTCAAGACTGTGACAGCGACCACCGAGGGAGGGGTGCGCTCATTCTGAAGCCTCTGGGACAACAGGAAGTACGGAAGCTGAGGGAAGTAGCCTCCCGGGTCACCAGTGTGGCATGGCTGGATTCTGGGACTCCTTCTCATCCTCCACAGCACTGCCCTCAGATGTGTATCTAACTCAGAGAGACGCAATGAGCTGGGACTGCTGTGGGAAGGGGGCCACCAGTGCTGAGGACACAGACAAGGAAGGCGGCCTGGGCAGGATGGGCCCTGGGGTCCCCTGTGTGCATAAGCAGACAGGGACAGCTGGCCCCTGCCCAGGCTGCAGTTCTGGGATGCATGACGACACCAGTAAGCCAGGTTTCCTGCTCACCCCATGTGCCACAGGACCCGGTTGCTCCCATGTGTGGGACTGGCTTGAGCAAGACTCTCTTCATGTGTCCTCACTGCCCACAGCTGGGGTGCAGTGGGTCACGGGGGCCCATTCTGTGTTCCCCAAGCCAGCACTGGCTGATAGTGTCAGATGCAGACAGAAGCAGCAGCAGCCGCCACCTTCCTGCTGTGTGATGAGCAGCTCCGACTCTCAGAGGAGGACTTCGGGATGCAGATCTGTGAAGATGGGACAGCCAGGTATCCCCTAACTTGCAAAGGAACCCCCAAACTCCCAAGGAATGGGAGACAGTTTGATCAAGCAGTGACCACTCCACACCTCAGGCCGGGAAGGGCTCCTCTTTGGCCTCTTTTTGTGTCCAGTCCTCAATTGATCTAAGTAACACAGAAAAGAACACAGAAGGCTTGGTTGCCCTCTACGTGGTCCCCAGGAAAGCTCCACACCTCAGTGTCTCAGGGACCATTTCAGCTGATCCAGACCTTTCCCAGGAGTGAGACTGGGAGACCTGGGGCAGACTGCCACCAACAACAGGAACTGGAAGCATTCTTTGGCTCCAGGGGTAAGGGAAAAACACAAGGAGCCCCCTTCAACTTAAAGACTTATTACAGGACAAGGCTCACTGCAAAAACCACAGGATCAGTGTGCTTAAAGCAATAGGGAGGTCGCAAGGGGTATTTGTGAGGGCAATGTGTCTTTTGCTGCAATAAAAATTTCAATTTAAACCTTTGCTGTATTTTTAATCACCCTTTGTTAATCACATGCTTGTGGCAATTTCTGCCAAATGAAAGCTTATGTCTGTTCTCACCCACTCTATTCACCCAATGTGGCGCCTATGTGACTTCCGGCTCCTCCCAAAGTCAAAATGACCAGAAAAGGAAAATGGTATAAGTCCATTCAGGACATCACGGCAGCCAGGACAGTGCAGCTAAAGACACTCAGGAAAGAGGACTTCAGAGCTGCTGCAGGAAGTGGCAAGGACAGTGGGAGAAGTGTATGGGAAGTGAAGGGCAGGACTCTGAGGGGATTCGTGGCAATGTGTCTTTTACTGTAATAAGATTTCAAAATTTAAGACTTCACCAAATTCATCCATCATGACTCCAAGCGCACCATACCAAGGGGCAGGTTGAACATAGACTAGCAATTGAAAACCACAGGTCACAGCACCTTTTATTACCGTTATACAACCCATGTGACAGGAAGTACAGCTTGAACGCTGTTCAAGACCCCACAGGAAATCACAGACACTGCCCAAAGCCGGAAGCCAGGTGCTTCGGCCCCTGGGCATGGATCGGGGAGATGCAGAAGGTACATGGGCCCTGCCTCCAGCGGAGTCCCCAGAGCGGCTTTATACTGTCACGGAGGGAGTCTGGCACACAGCATTTCCCTGAGACAACACTCCATCCGCCAGAGCCAGCCCAGGGACCCTGAGTGCCCTGGCCTGCAGCTGTCCCCACGCTGCCTGCAGATGCCATAGTCACACACATGTGACCATGGCCCCACCATCCCCAGGTGGACAAAAACCTCGCAGTTTACCAATTTATAATAACCGAGGCGGCCTCACAGCACGCCCTGGCCACACAGCTAAATCTAATTCCCTCCTTTAGGAATCCATCCTTTCATCTTGGATCGAGCCTTGGACATGGACTTGGATGGTAGAGTGGCTGGGCCACCCTCTGTCCAGGCCTCTTCCATTAGGAGAGTGACCCTGGCCACCAGAGCACAGTGGACCATGTACAGAACCGCATACCACTGATGACTGAGGGCTGAGGAGTACCTTGTTCTTTGCTGTCCAGTTTCTTGTATGCAAACCATAGCACCTGCTGCAAGACAACCTAGCCTGCCTTGGAGGGAATCCCAGTAAGACCGTCCACATCCACAGGACCTTGGAGAACTCGGCTCCTGCAGTGTGCACATAAGCAGACAGGGATAGCACATGGGCCTCACAACCTAAATTAGGATCTCTGAAAGCACTGGATGCGGCCTTACTCTAGGCACAAAATGACTTCTTTAAAAAAAATAAAACCACCCCAGAAAGCCTGTTTCAGAGGAAAAAGGAAAAACAGACACATGCTAGCAAGATCTCTCAGCCAGGCCTATGCCTCCCAGCTTCCTCTCTAGGTCCTTTGCCTTAAAACTTTGGCAGATGCTAAAAGAAACCTTCACTGATTCTGCAAAAATATCCCGGAGCCCTGGGTCACCTGCTGATTCCATGGTTGCCTGGACTACTTAGGTCTGGAAAGTGGAGACAGTATGTTAGAAATCACCCCTAGCCTGAGCTGGTTTGTGAAAGTAGGATGTTGAAAGCAGCTCATTATATACATAAATAACATAAAAATAATTATAAATTAAAAAGTCAAATGGCCACGCACTGAGTTCCACAGGGATGGGAGATGGAGCGTGCAGTCACAGAGACGGGTCCCCACATGGCTTCTGCAGCCAAGGCCCCTGCATGGGAGCACGGACCCCCATGCTTTGGAAAGCATGTGCTACACACAGTTCCAGCCCCATCCTCAATAGCTTGTCATGTGGAGTGAAGTACGGAGAAAGTTACATTTGGCGCCATACCAACTCCCTCTCACTGCACCATCAGCTGGCTCACCCACTGCTCATTTTATTTTGAGACACAGTCTCATTATGTAGCCTAGGCTGGCCTTCAACTCACAGCAGTCGTCCTGCCTCAGCTTCCCCAGTGTGTGTACCGCTGCAAACACTCCCGTCTCTGTTGCCCATTCACTGACTTCTTCTGGGCCCCAGATAACAGAAGGCTGGGGACAAAGAGTGACCAAGGACAAATAAAGCAAGTGTTTCCTTACTTTTTGGATAGTGTGAAAGATGGACCAGGACAATCCAAACACACTTCCTTCTGCCTTGGTGTCCAGTGCTTCTGGCTATGGTCGCATGATACACACGTGCGTGTCCCTGCCATCCCCCCGCCCTCCGGAGGCATTTAGGGTTTCTGCTGCTGAGCTACCCTGGCCGCTTCCAGACTGCAGGAAACTGTTCTGTGCATTTCTAAAACTTTGCTTCTCCCCTGGCAAGAGCTGAACTTGTTGACACTCTTAAAGGAAGCTGGTCTTCAAACACATCCACCTTTGGAGATAGGGTCCACATGGAAAGAAAACGCACATTTCCTCCCTGTCCTTAGCTCGGGGCTGCAGCTGAGCTCCAGCCACAATAAATACACTCTGCAGCGGAGAACCTGAGACAGCTCTGCAGGGTCGGAGGGAGCACCAGGCTCAGCCTCAGCCGTGGCCCGGCCAACAGCTGCAGACTCCAGTGAGGCCCCGACCTACAGTGCAAACGACTCCATCACATTCATATCAAGTTAAACACACACACACTGGCCACAACAGGGGCTTGAGCACATGTTGAAATACAGTAAAAAAGAAAAGGAAAAAGCTACTAAACATCAGCTGATAAACACCCAAGATGCCTTTCACATCTGAGACGGTGGCTTCCTGGGGCCCCTGGCCCAGGCCAAGCCTGAAGGCCCCACTCACGCACTGTCACAGCGCATCTCACCCATGGCCCTGGCCTACAGGCATCAGACAAACCAGATCCAACTTACACTCTGGAAAAGAGGACCGAAGTCCCCTTAGTTTGTCTGTTGATGCTAAAAATCCCCAACGAGAACTGTCCACTGTGGTGCTGCCATGTGGACGCCACGTGGGTTTTAAAAAATAACTGAGCTCTAAAGAAAACAGAACAAGATACCTGGGTTCCTCCTGGCAGAGCACCCACCTCCTGCTTCTCTCCCTTCATCTGGCCCCCAGCTTAGCATCAGACACATGGCCCTGGGGGGCCAGCTGTGGCCCTGGACCGCTGCACCTTCTTGGTAATATGAACCAGGCATCAAGTTCCGAACTCCTGCCTGCCAGGGCGGCTACACCAGCTCCACTGAGCCGGTGTGAAGATGGCTCTGCAAAGCTGGTCGACCTTCCCTATGATGGAGTGTTTTGGTATTCAGCAAACAAGCCCGAGCGCCCCTGGGACCCTTGGGGCCATCGCAGCGGCTCAGTAGCTGTACATCTGCGGCTGCTCTGCTTGTGCCTGTGGTGGTGCAGGCTGCTGTGGGGGTGCCGGGGGCTGCGGTGGGGGTAGCACGTCCGTCTGGGGCACGGCCCGCCACGTGAGTGGGTGCTGCTCACCCAGCTGGTTCCCCAGGGGTGTGATAGAGTTAACCAGCGTGGTCAGGTTGATGAAATGGGCCACAGACTGTGGATTTGAGGCCTCAGGCTGGGGGTGGATCTGGACCTCACTGGGCCGGTTGTGCAACATGGCAGAGCCACTGACGGTGTCAAAGGTCACAGTTAGGATGGAGTTGTCCAGCTGGAGCTGGCGTTCAGGAGCAGTGAGGTGCCCCACAGCCACTGGCTGCAGGTTGGTAAACTGAGTCCCGGCCGCAGTAGTGATCGGTGTCATGGTGATGTTGGTCAGACCAACAGAGCTGGATGGAGCAGTCACATTGGGGTCCCCCAGAGTCACAACCACCTGGAAGAGACATGACAACACTGAATTGGTTCTGCTGGTGCTGCAGTGCACCTGGGCAGAGCAGGAGAAGTAAGCATCTGCCGGGGAAAGAGGAAACAGAGTCAACTCTGCCCTGGAAAAAACTAAGCTAGAAATAAGACTCCTGAAAAAAAAAAAAAAAGAAAGAAAAGAAATAAGACTCCTGGAAGCAGTGGCACAGAGTGGAGAATCGAACCAATCTCTTTGGCTAGAAAGACAAGAAAGCCATGCATGAGGAAGGTGGGAAGCAGATTCTCTGTTCTGCACCCTGCCCTGAGCTCTGGGCGGATGGGGAAGGGACACACTAACTCCATGGCTAGCCATCTCTGCCCACCAGAGCCAACACAGGAGCAGCACTCCAGCTCATGCCGGGTGACACAGGGCAGGTAAGCAAGGCCTTCTGCAGGCAACATCGCCATCTGCAAGGACAAGAAGCGCACAGCGCTCAACAGTCCGGGGAAAACTCAAGAGCCTGAAAACTGGAAGTGACAGGTTGAGCACAAAGTAGGATTCTGCTAATAGAAGTGGGCTTCGAGGGCGCATCCCAGGCTTCACCTGGCACCCTGCCTGCGGGTCCCTGCAGATAGACAGCTCTGACTGTCCCTAGCTGACCACAAATGCAAGGGCTGCCCTTCTGTAGTAAAGGGACATGCTTTGCAGGAAACTGCCTGAAAAGTCCCAAACTGCAAACAACTCCAATCCCCAGTGGGGAGATGTCCTCCATTCACATGCTAGGGTATCATGTTGCTATTAACAATAGCAATGTGGGACTTCCTGGCTGGAATGCAGTAAGGCTTATATGAAAATTGGAACCCAAGTGCTGATTTCTGCCATGCAGAGCATATACATCCACCAGGTGTGTAGCGTCTTACGTACAAGGACTCACACCTGCTGTGTACCTGCTCTCCCACCTGCTGTGTACCTGCTTTGCACAAACCTGCTGAATGCTCTGCACAGCAGAGGTGGTCTCGTCACCCACACTGCTCGTGAACTCTGGCTCCTTTTCCGAGTACTCGCTGAAGGTGGCATCCTCCGGCACAGGTGCACCAACATCCTCCTCGGGCTTCTGCTTCCGCTTGTGGCTGCGCTTGGCAGCTTTCAAGTGTTTCCCTTCTGCCAGCTCCTCCTGCTCCAGGCTCAGCTCAGGCTGCGGGGAGATTGGTTTCAGCCAGCAGCCAGCTCACCCAGCTGCATGTGGTGCTCAAACATCTTAAAAATCAGTTTGTTTTTTTTCTTTATTGGTGGTACTGGTGATTGAATCCAGAGCCTTCACACTGAACTACAGTCCTAATTTTTTCAAAATTTTGAGACAGGCTCTCACATCACTCATTGCTCAGGCTGGGCTTGATCCTGTGATTCTTCCTGCCTCAGCCTCCCAGAGCTCTGGCATAAAAACTAGTTTTTTAAAGCCACTGGGAAAAAGGAAATGTTTCTGTTCTGGGGAGCTCAGACCCAAGAAGATGCTTTCAAGTACAGGTTTTCTTTCTCCAAGGCTGAAACTAATTTATTTAGAAAACAATTTTGGATTTCAATTTTTTTTTATGCATTTGGTACAGGGTCTCACTATGCAGCTCAGGCTCCTAGTGTTCCTCCTGTTTTCAGCCTCCCCAGAGCTGGGATTACAGATGTGCACCACCATGACTGGGCAGGCTCAGTGCACCCAGGGGTGGGGCTGGCATGGCATGTGGTGCCAGGGATCCAACCCTGGTCCCTTTGCTTGCCTAAACAGGCGCTTAGTCTGCTGAGCTATCTTGCCAGGCCAGACTTCAATGGTTTGACCACAAAAACTATAGCGCTGTCTCTGAGACAGCAAAGTGGGGCCTCTGGAACACGTCCACCTACACTTTCTTCCAAGTGTCCAGCACAAGATGTGCATGGCCAAGTCCTCCAACCCAGGTGAGCATGGAGCTAGGCTTGTGGGGCTGCATGGAGGCCAGGGCAGGTGACACCAAGACCCCCTGTCTGTCACCCCATCATCTCCCACTCCCCGTGCCACCCTCACAGCTTGTCCTACCTGGGGATGTGGATGCGGGCTAGGGAGTGGTCAGGGTGAATGCCCTTCCCACCCCTGCAGAAAGCTTGGGGTTTCATGGCTGGGCCTGGACATCCACACTTCTGCTCCCGGGGCCCAGCCACCCTGGTAGCCATCAAGGGCTCCCTTCTCAATACACAGGTGCAAACTGATCTCTGATCCTGAGAGCAAAGCATGTACTCTTTGTAATAAAAAAAGATGCTTTGCAGAGGAGAAGGGGACTGAGGTAGGGTGGGAAGGAGGGGAAGATGGGGCAGGAGAATGAATGCCAGCTCCCCACAAGGAACCTGGTCATTCTGCACTGCAGGCCTGGGCTGATAAAAACCACAAATGTTATAAAGGCACTGGCTACCCAATGCTTTGTTTTTTTTTTATTTATTTATTTATTATTTGAGAGAGAGAGAGAGAGCGAGAGAGAGAGAGAGAGAGAGAGAGAGAGAGAGAGAGAGAGAGAGAGAGAGAGAGTGTGGCCCGCTCAGCCCACCAGGGGGCGGGGCCGGCATGTGGTGCTGGGGGATTGAACCGCGGTCCCTGATGC
>NW_004524621.1:3979472-4022774 GCF_000260255.1 Octodon degus | reverse complement strand
CCGGCATGTGGTGCTGGGGGATTGAACCGCGGTCCCTGATGCCTTGCCAAGCTTGTTCTAAGTAGGTGCTTTAGACCACTGAGCCATCTCTCCAGCCCTACCCAATGCTTTGTAACTTAAGTCCATCTGATGCAACTAAACTTACTCAGCTGAGTACCATGTAATTATGCTAAGCTTTTGTGGAAACCACCGTGAAATTCATTAGCACTCAACACCTCGAGCTCACTGGCCCTGGGCAGATGCCCTAGCATGTTCTTAAGGCCTGGGAAGGAGACAGACCCTGAACCAGGGCACTCAGATGGCCCAGGATGGGTGGCGTGCAGACTGCCAGCTGCCTGATTCATCCAGGAGTTCCTCATTGGTGCCATTCACTATGCTCACCTGGACAATGCCGATGGATGAGGCGTCGATGGTGGTCGTCTCAGGGAGGTGGTCCAGGTCATCAATCCTCACAGCAAGCACCTGTACAAGCAGTGGGGCAGTGAGAGGACAGGGACCTGCACTGGCACTGGCACTCCCACAGAGGTACGCATGCTGTGGGCGACCCCTCTGCTCAGGGTGGGTAGTACAGGCACCCAAGCACCCCACCTCTCCACCCCACACTCTGGCTTCCAGTTTTCCAATCCCTGTAGTGCACCTGTTTGTGGTGAGGAGCATCCTTCTCTGCCATCCCAGCCCCTGTGGCCTGGACAGGTAACTCAGGCTGGGTAATGAGACCAGCAGAGCACCCTGTGCTGCAGCGACTGCCTTGCCCACCCTAGCTATGCGGGCCACACACAGCTGCTGAGTTGCTTGGCTCTGTGCCCCTGCCTTCCCTCCAGTGCCACAGAATTATCCCTGGCATGTGACACTCATCTTGTGACTGTTGTCTCCTGCTAGGTCAGGGTCCTGCCTGAGAGCCACTCACATGCCCACTCCCCTTTGTACATGTTCCAGGTACAACTTCATCCACCCAAGGTACAGGATTATGGAGAGTGGCCGGGGAGGGGACTCACCATAGGACAACCAGGCAAGCCCAAGGAATTATGAACATCTGTCTTCAGGGTCCCTCACTTCAGCAGCTACGCATATGTAGCCCAGGCTGGAGCTTAGCTCCTTTGGCCTCAGCCTCCCAAGTGCTGGGATCACAGGCATGTGCCACCACAACTAATTTTTGCTCAGTTAACAAAAGTGAAATGGAAAGCTAGTGTACTGTGTGGCCTGGGGTGAGGCATATGAACGACAATAGCAACTGCTGCTAGGGATTTATACTTGGCCTGCCTTGAGCACATTAAGTCCAAGACAGAAGCCATGGGGGTTCCGGGGAGCTCTGCTCCACTGCACACGGCTCCTTGTGGCCTCTCCCAAGCAGCTGAGTCAGTAACACTAGCAGTGCACTCATCTGGGACACAGTAAAGGAGACACCTGTTTTCATCTGCTCTGCTTGCTTTCGTGACCCACAGAGTGACTTCTGGCAGATCTGGCACCTTGTGCTCATGGCTCCTTTGCCCCCTGCACACTCAGAAAGCCTCTCCTTTTTTCAAAGCACATTTCGTCAGCGACGTGCTTGAGTTTTGTAATTTTTTGCAGCATTGTGGATTGAACCCAGGGCCTGCACATGAGCAATACCCCGCCCCCAGCCCTTTGTCTTATCTTGACGCTAAGTGACTAAGTTGCCAGACTGGGCTAGAACTCATGAGCCTCCTGCCTCAGCCTCTCCACACGTCTTGGCTCAGGGCTCGGGTATGCAGGGGAGCAGGATGTCAGAGTCCCCCAAGTCCGGCTCACCTCAGGGTGCTTGCGCCGCATGTGCCGGCTCATGGAGGCGCGTGTGGAAACCTTGGTCCCGCACAGCTGACAGCTCTGTGCCTCCACTTTGTCATGCGTAAGCTGCACGTGCTTTTGCAGCATGTACTCTGTCACGTACTTCTTGTCGCATACAGAACACGTCCACTGCTTCCCCACTGCAGGGCCCAAGCAGCAGAAGGACAGACGGGGTCACCATGGGGTACCTGCCTCAGACCCCACCTTTGAGTCCGCTCCACTCATCAGGGACAGCTGTCTACCAGGTGAGGCCTAGCCCAGGATGAGCCACAAGCAGCCTCCAGCCTTAGGCCAGCACTGTCACCTGGCGCTGGAGGTCTGCAGCCTTGTTCCCACATGCACCCTACCTGTGTGGATGAGCTTGTGCGTCTCCATCGTGTTCCTCTCACTGAAAGTCTTCCCACACAGCTCACACATGAAATCCTTAATCCCTGCCAGGAAAGACCACTGAGTCGCACAAGCTCTTTTAATTTTTTTCCTTTCTTTAAAATAATATTTGTCTTTGAGACATTGAGACAGGGTCTCACTCTGTAGCTTAGGCCTTGAACTCACTGTGTAGCCAAAACTACCTTGAACTCGCTGAGACTCTCCTGTGTCAGCTTCCCAAGTGCTGGGTCCACAAGCATATGCCACCATACCCGGCATGACTTTTAATTTCACTGCACAGAAAAGGTGCATTATGCTGGACAGCCCCGAGGCGAAAACAACTGGCCAGAAGATGATATATAACACTGGTACCTCCCCAGCCCAACCAGAAAGCTGACTTGGAAAACTGACTGCGCTGCAGGTTGCTTCTGTTTGAGAGTGAGGTGTGAGAAGGCTGAGGATGATGTGAGGGGAGCCCAGGACGATGTCTGGGAGTGTTCGTTTGTCTATGCCCCATACAGTCCTGATGAAAGACCTCAGGTAGGTGTTAAGAAACGAAGGAATGAAGACCAGGACCCAACATGGGGTGGCAGGGGACAGCAGCGCCCCAGCCACGCTGCATGCCTCTGCCTATGACTCAGTCTCTATCAGCACAGCAAGGTCACAAGCCAAAGTCAGGCTTTGCCGGGGACACAGGGCTGGCTCCGCACATGCGACCCGCTTGGCACATATCACCACTGCTGAGGGAGGGCGGGGTGGGAGTCAGCATCTCCACCCACACGGGCACAGCACTTGGGAAACCTGAGGCGAAACTGCAGGCCGACTCTTCAACGTGACAAGGGCTGAGGCATGCGGAGCTAGGGCTCAGGGTTTCCTCCAAGAGCTGGGACAGCACAAGGGTGCTCACTTCTGCTGCTCCTCTCAGTGCTGGAGTCAGGGGTGGAGGGGCTAGGGGTATGAGGAGAAGTAAGAGGATGCCATGTGACCCCTGTTTCTAGGCTCAAAAAAACCCAGGGATCCCATCAGTGCACTGTAACAACTGAGGAATTCAGGAAAGTTGCAGGATATGAAATCAACATACAAAATAACTATAAAATTAGCATCACAGGGCACACTTGTAATCCTTGCACTGTGGGAGGCTGAGGCAGGAGGATGGCAAGGTCAGGGTCCCCGTGGGTAGCCAAATGACTGAGCAAGATTAAAAGAAAAAAGCTTGCTGAGAGAGAAAGCATGAAAATGATCCTATCTGTAATATATTTAAAAAAATTAAACCAAATACCGAGGAATAAATTTAACCACAGAGCAGAGATTTGTACAATGAAAATGACATCAAAATGCTGATGCAAGAATCTGGAGAAGACAATGACAAATAGGAAGATGACCCAGGCCCATGGGCTGGGAGAAGCAACGTGGCTAAAGGTCTGCACTACCTAAGGCAGCTCACAGATTCAGTGTGACCCCACCTCAATGAACCAGTGATACCGCTCTCCACAGAAGCAGAAAAGCAATCCCAGAATTCATTTGATGGCATAAAGACACACAAGAGGCCGAGCAATCTTGGCTGAAGAACAAAGAGGGAGGCCAAATCCTGCCTGATTTTAACGTGTATTAGGGTGGAAAAACCAGCACAACCCAGGAGCACACAGACCCAGGCACAGAATGTAGATCCCAGAAACAAAAGACACATCCCAAGCCACGGGAACAGGGCAGGGACCCAGCCATACAGGGGAAGGCTGGACCCTCACCAGGCTGAACTGCACCAGCCTCTTACGCTGGCCAACGTCAGCTCAGAATGGGTCGAGGACCTCCGATCTGAGGCCCTGGAGCAGCAGCCAGCCTGGCAAAGGCCCTAGCGATGCGGACACAAGCAATCACCTTCTAGACGAGACCCAAAAACACAGCCCAGTGCAGAAGCCTCAGCAGCGCAAAGGAAAACACCTGAGCAAAGACGCAGTTCCCCCCGCGCCACACAGCAGACTCACAGGCACTGTATGCAGGGGTTGAAACAAGCAAAAAAAAGCCCAGGCCCAGGGATGTAGTTCAGCGGCACAGTGCCTGCCTAGCAAGCACAAGGCCAAGAGTTCAACTCCCGGCACCACAAACAAAAAGCAAGGGACCCAGCAGAAGCGGGCCAAGGGCGTGAACAGACAGAAGACGCAGGATGCCCACCCCAGGAGCTGCAGGTCGCAGCGCGAGCAGAGCCCGGCGGGCCGCTCACCCGTGTGCCGCTTGTAGTGTTTGAGCATGTTGACCTTCTGCGCGAACTTGCGGTGGCACTCCTTGCACTCGTACTCCTTGATGCCCTTGTGCAGCTTCATGTGGTGGCGCAGCGCATGTTTTGTCTTCATGCCTGGGGATGGAAGGGGTTGCTGCCCGGATCCCAGGACCACGAGCCATGCCGAGATGGGGGCCGCTAGAGTGGCGGGCGGGGCAGGGGAGGGATGGAGCACTGGGGCCCTCCTGCCTGCTCACACAACGGCCCAGTCTAATGACTGGGGGACACGGCAGGTAGACTCAGGTTTCTGCCCCTCGGGTGACAAACACCAGTCACAGTGAGGACCCCAGCGATTTGTGGCTTCAGTACTGATGTCTGGTCAGCTATAACTTAATGTTGTTTATCTTTTTTGCTTGCTTGAGAGAGGCTTGTACTATGTAACTCAGGCTAGCCTCAAAGTTGCCTTGGGATTCTCCTGCCTCAGCCTCCTGAGTGCTGGGATGACAGGCATGTGCCACCACGCCTGACTAAGGCTGCCCATCTCAAGGAGCTGAAATAGGCCAGAGCCTCCGGGACTGAGGTGACAAGGAGCTGTCCCTATGCAGGGCCTGAGTTGGGAAGTGAAGGGTTACACAACCTTGGATAGAACTGAGGAGCAGACAGGACTCACAAACCCAGGATGACAGTCCTGTTCCAACCTTTGACCTCTGAGGCCCCGGCAGAAGGCAAAGGAGGGGTTGGTGCCACCTCTCCCTGAGAGCAGTCAGCAGGAGGGGGCGGAGCCTGCTGCAACACCCTGGAAAAGGAGGTCTCAGTAGGAGTCCCACAATTGTGAAAGGTGAAGCCCAGGACCTGAGGTGAAACTTCCTCACAAAGCCAGAAGAGGGAGCCCGACACCCACAGAAGTGCAGAGAGACACAGCCCACTGTGGGCAGCTGTTGTGTCTTCTACAAAACTTTTCAAGCTGTGTGCTGTGGTGTACACCTGCAGTCTCAGCTCACTGGGAGGCTAAGGCAGGAGGGCCCTCAGTACCACATGAGTTTGAGGCCCGGCTAAGCAACTTAGTCACTTAAAGAGACCTTGTCTCAAAGTAAAAAAATAAAAAAGGGTTGAGGATGTAGCTCCGGGCAGAGGGCTTGGGCTCAATTTCCAGGATCACAAAAAAAAAGGGGTGCAGGGGCCGGGGAGATAGCTCAGTGGAATAAGCACTTCCCTGGCAAGTGTAAGGGCCTGAGTTCAATTCCTGGTTCCACCAAAAAAAAAAAAAAAAAGAGTGCAAAAATCTTCTGATTTGGGAAACACACACCATCTCACCTGGGGACAGAAAAGACACGGACTCTCTGGGTCCCCAGCAGCACATGCTGTCCTGTTCCCAAGCTCTAGCTCCCAGGACCCCCCTCTGCCCAGCCCCTGGGCACCGCTGGGATGGTGTCTAAGGGATGTCATCCTCAGGGACTGTCCTCCTGGTTCTTCTGCAAGGGACATCAATGTGATCAGTGTAGAGCCCACACCCATAGTTTTCACAGTTCCTGGCCATCCCTGGTTTTCATTGGTTCATTCAACAAATACTTGGGCTCTGTCTACATGCCGGGGCCTGAGCCCCACAGGTCTTCCTTCAAGGTGAGGATATAGTAAAGAGGCTGGGCGCAGGCCCAGGCCCAGGCAGGGGTGATGGGCAGGCGGGGCTGTCAGGAACCCTGGCTCATCAGAGCTCGTGTTGGGATCCCTTCCCACAAGAACCTGATCTGGCAGGGGAGAGGTAAGATTCAGGGCAGCTTGGGAACTGGAATTCCTAGCAGAGGGAACACAGGCAGAGGTCCTGAGGCCATGGCACCAGTGTGCGTGCAACCCACCATTTGGCGTCTAAGGCTACCTAACACAAAAAGGCTGCCAGGTCACACCAGGCCAGCCATCACACCGCAAGGACGGGATAAGCACACCTTACCAAGGATGCTTGCAGCTGGAAGTATTTCAGATTTTGGAGTTTTTCAAATTTTGGAATATTTGCCCAGACTTGACTGGCTAAGCATCCTCTAAAGTGAAAAATCTGAAATGCAAATTGCTTCAAAATCAGAAAATTCTGGAACTTTAGTCTAGGGCTCAAAGTTTCTGATTTTGGAGAATTTCTGATTTTGAATTTATAAATTAGGAGTGCTCCACATGCAACCAGCTCCATCCAACTTGTGGGGGCTTTGTCGCTGCCTCTCTAGCTGTCGGCTCTGGCCCTCCAGAGAGCAGGCCTGTCCCTTCCCGACACAAGCAGCCCGGGTTTGCAATCCACGGCTGCTTCACTGACCTACATCCCAGGGCTTCTTTAAAACTCTGAGACCAAGTCTCACCAAGTGTCTCAGGCTGGGCTCAAACTTGTGATTCTCTTGCCTCAGTCTCCCAGACTGCTAGGACTACAGGCGTGTACCACCGCAGCCGGCCCTTTTCTTTTCATTTTTCAAAAAAGTCCTGTGAGCAGTTTCAAAATAAATACAATGGCCACAGGGTACCAAAGGTAAGGCTCATCGCACCAGGTCTGGGGTTTATTTAGTGTGTGCCCCATTTATAAGCTACTTGGGAAGTGATATTTTGTTTGTTTTTTATATTTATCATGATGTTATTAGCTTTGTTTACTTTGGGATTGCATTCGATAAGTTTTGTTCAGGATTTTCACATCTCTTATTCACAGATAACATGGGCTAGTCATTTTTCTTCCTATATTTCCCTTGCCTGATTTTAGTACTGGGTGAACTTAGCCTCGCTCTTTTTCTTTTTTATTTATTTATTTTAATATATTTGGTGCAGGGTCTCACTACGCAGCTCGGATTCGTAGTGATCCTCCTATTTTCCGCCTCCCCAGCTCTGGGATTACAGGCATGTGCCACCACCCCTGGTCTCGGTGGCTGGCTCAGCACGTCTGTTCAGGGCCAGTGCAGCACGTGGTGCTGAGGATCAAAACCTGTCCCTGTGCTTGCCTAAGCAGGTGCTTAGTCCGCTGAGCTATTTCGCCAGCCCAGCCTCACTTGTTTCTGGAAGATTTTGTATCAAACTTGAAAACTATCACTTGAAAGTTTGGTAGATTCTCCCTTAAAAAGTTGGCCTGTTTTCTTTGTGGGATTTTAACCCAGATTTAACTCCTTTGATAATTCTGAGGCTATTCTTACTTGGAGAAGTTATATTTTCCTAGGAACTGCCAGGGATCAAATGCAAAAGAACAGCTGTAGGAAACAGGATCTTACAGATTGTTAAATGCCCAGAAAAGTGTATGCCTCAAATCTGAAAGTGCCATTCTTTAATGCTAAAATCCCCCACCCAGGAGAGGACGTGCCTCCTAGCCCTCTGAACACCTGGCTTTCCTCTTGCTTGCTGAGCAACTGTCTCGCAGATTATTCCTGGGCGCCTGGCTCACATTTTAGGACATTCACTTTTTGGGGGGTGCAGCTTGGTCAGTGACAGCTCTGCTGCCCTTGGCCAGAGCCACGCCGCCCTCCAGAGAGCCCGAGGGAATCACTGCCACAGCGCTTCCTTTTCACCTTCGCATGTATGGGTTTCTCTCTTTCTTTCTTTTTCTTTCTTGGCTGGCCTTGAACTCACTAAGTAACCCAGGCTGGCCTCAACCTCACAGCAATTGTCCCACCTCAGCCTCCCAAGTGCTGGGATCACAGATGCGCGCCTCTATGCCTGGCTCCCGTACTATGCTGGCAGGAGCTAACAGGGGCTGTCTGCTGGCTGGGATACAGCCGCTGAGTTTTCTCCATACTTTTCTCCATTTGTAAAAATCAAATGAAAGAAAAAATAAAATTACTTATAGAGTATAAAACTTCAAAGAGCCTAATGGGAGAGCAGAGAAGCATCTGTCTCCGTGATGAAGGGGATGGCTCTGCCTTAGCCTTGACAGAGGAAATGGGGTTGTGAGGAGTGCGGGAACCTGCTGCCCAGAGGCTTTAGGAGGTTTCCCAGACAAGCATACAAGCCAGGCTTAGTGGCGCATGGCTGTAATTCCAGCACTTGGGAGGCTGAGGCAGGAGGATCATAAGTTCCAGTCCGGCCTGGGCAGCGTAGTGACTTCGTGAGACTTTGTGTCTCAAAACAAAGTAAAAGGGAGCTGGAGCTGGGGCTCAGGGCAAAGTCACAGTGTTCAGTCCCCAGTGCTGCAAGAAAGGAAGCGCAAAGTAAAGGGGGTGTGACAGGAATGGCTTAACACTTTAGCTTGCACAGGGAGCATCTCATCAACTGCGGGGCAATTTTACCTCAAATTTATCACCTTTTGAGCAACCACAGGGCCTATTGTTTCCCCACTTTTCAAATGATCTATCTGTGCCCTTAACACCACGGTCCCTGCTTGGGACTCAAACCCAGCCCTGCTGTGGCCCTATCCAGCCATGGTGACGTCCCCACCTTTGCCGCACTCCGCACACAGGTACTCGCGGATGTTGTCGTGCACGCGCATGTGCTCCTTGAGCATGTCCTTGCGGGCGAAGGACTTCCCACACTGCTCACACGCGTGGCTCTTCACACCTGCAGGGGCCAAGGCAGAGACACATGCTGGCGCTGCACGGTCGGCAGGGAAGTGCCCCCCCCCCACTGTCCTCCCTGCCCCTGGGACATCCTGGGCTCATAGGAGAGGGTCCCCATGGGCCTAGAAGACATGGGTTGGAAAGCAGGGGGAAGTGGGCGCTGGTGGAGGCCAGGGTACTGGCCACACCCAGAGCCAGAAGCCGGGACACACACCAGTATGGATGAGCTTGTGGCGCTCCAGGTTCCCAATGCTGTTGAAGATGCGGCCGCAGATCTCACAGGGGTGGATATACCTGCGAGCATACATCTGCTCAGGGCAGCCCAGGCTGCAGTGCAGTCCACCGCCACTGCCACCTTGAGGGCCCTGTCCCAAGTGCCCAGGAGATGGGACCAAGGGGTCCACGATCAACAAAAAACACAAGAAGCCTGGCTTCCTTCACAGAAAGAGCTGGGTCCCCCAAGATTCAGTCCTAACCCACATGCTCGAATACAGCCACAGATGGACACAGAGATTGGGAAGAGGCGAAGCAGGTGGGATGAGACCACCAGGCTGGGTCTGGAGCCACCCTGCTGTGCCCTCACTGGAAGGAAGACTGGACACAGACTCAGGAAAGACTGTCTGTGAGCTGAGGACAGAGCCCTTGGGAGGGAGGGACCGGTCCCCGACACCTGGATCTGGGGCCTTAGGTAGGGAGGGATTACACTACTGCTGTTAGAGCACTGAGCCTGGTGCTTGGTCACAGCTGCCCAGGGACAGCAGGCCTATGTGCATGGCAGGGCGGCATAGGCCTGGCAGGGTGGGAGGCTGGGTTCCTGTCCTGCCTTCCTCAGGTGGCCATGATGGCCCTGGCTCAAGGGCAGGTGAAAAGCTGTGGCACTGCTCTAGATGGTGCCCAGTTACCCCACAAGCCCCCAAGGCCACCCAGCTCACTTCTGCACGTTAGGGTCCGGCAGATTCTCACGGTGGATAACCATGTGTGCATGGTAGGTGGCCTTGAGGGCGAAGCGGCGATGGCAGATGCTGCAGCCATACCCCTTCTCCTTGTGCACCTCCATGATGTGCTTCAGGTACTCCTTGCCACGGCCAAAGGTGAGCTGAGGATGCAGGCACTGCTCACAACTGCTGCCCCAGAACCTGGCACTCATGTGGTGAGGGCTGCCCCCCAGCAAGGCCCTTCTGCGTGGGCTCTGGTGGAGCAGAGGGGCAGGTGGCCCTCCAACATGGCCAACCACAGGAGACAGTCCCTACTGCACACAGCATTGCCTGTGTGCCCACACAGATGAGGTGTAGGGGACGCGGATGGCTCCATGTATGGTGGGGGGCCTCCACTGGCACAAAGGTGCTGTGTTGGTGCCCTAGTTGGCAGCCAAGAGCTTCCTTCCCCATCCTGGGGGCAGGACAGGAGGCCTCCTACCTGACACCTCTTACAGCTGTACTTATGGGGCTCTGAGTCTGCGCTCTCATCCGAGTTGTCCTCGTTTTCCTCTGACGAGATCCCGATCTTGCCGATGAACTCCTCACGCTGGTGGTCATCCATCAGTGCGATGTCCTGTGGGATGTCACAGCCTGGCTCCAGCGTGGCCCTCTGCTCCCCAGGGCCCAGCTCAGGGGCGGAAGCCAACACTGCCCCAGGGCCCACATGCACACTGCCACACCTTGAAGTGCACGTGAATGTGATCCCTGAGCACATCCACGCGGAAGAACTTGCGTCCGCAGATCTCACAGGTGTACTTCTTGTCGCCATGGGTGAGCAGGTGCTTGTTCATGTTGCTCCGACAAGAGAACACCTGGGTCAGAGACACCCCATGAGGGCTGCCCAGAGCCCATAGAGAAACTCAAGGCACCTGCTTAGGTCCCAATGTCAAAGCACTGCCTCCCAGTCTGTTGAGAACAGGAGCTGGCAGAGACTCTAGCTCTTGGAAATATATTTTGTTTTTTGCAGTACTGGGGATTGAACCCAGGGCTCTGCATTGAGCTACATCCCCAGCCCTTTTGTATTCTGAGGTAAGTCTCACTAAGCTAGTTGAACGGGCTGGGCTCAAACTTGGGATCTTCCTACCTCGGGCTCTTGGAGCTCTGGGATCCCAGGCATGCACCCCACATCCAACTTCATTTAAACCTTTCACTAGCATGGAGCCAACCAAGCAGTCCAGCATCACAGAGATGCCTGTGATTTTTGAAAGCCGACACCAGAGAAGGTTGCCCTGCACTGTGTGCTGCACTCTGGGCACCTCACACTGCACCCCTCCTGGTCTGGAATTTCTGGACTGGAGAGGGTGGTTGACCCCAGCTCTGGCTGCTGTGCGGTTTTCCAAAGGAGTCAGAAAGTTTCATGTAAAGGGGAAGAGTCCACAGGTGCTGGAGGAAAGGGCAGTGGATGGGACATCCACAGCTGCCAGCCCATGGGGGTGCACAGCACCCACCAGTGTGCTGGGGCGACCACTCGTGCGGGGTGCACACTGTCCACCTCAGAGGGGACAAGACCCTGCAGGATCCCAGAGCCTGAGCACTGTGGCCTGGAGGCTGCCAAAGAAAGACCACTTTCCCCTGCTCACTCCCAGGCAGCCCACCTTCCCCCATGCAGAGCCCTGAAGGATGGGGCAGCCGTGGCTGGGCCCCTCAGTTTGGGATGATTAGTGCTGGCGGCTCCTCTCCCACTCCCCATGCTGCTCTGTGCTGAAGCTCTGAGTTTTAACTCAGGAAAAGGACATGCTTTCCACCCAGCTCCCAGCACACTGGAGACTGCTCATAGGGCATTACCTTTCCACACACCGGGCACCCTGAGGGCTCCTTCTTGTATCGAACCAGGCTCTCGTTGCTGGTCTCTAAGTCCTCTCTCTTCACCCGCCGCACACCTGGAATCCCAGCCCCAGAAGACAGTGAGCACAAGGCCAGCAGTCAGATGGCCCGAGGCAGGGCTGCCCAAGAAGCTTGGGACAGGCGGTAGCCCTCAGCACATGGGCTCTGCAGTGACTGCACCTTGCACAAAGGAGGGGGTTGCACAGGGCTGGTGGGCTCCAGCACACACGCAGGCACCCAGGGCCTCAGTTTGGAAGAGTGACATGGAGCTTCAACTGGACAGGGAGTTGGATTAATCCCAGAGCTCACTGCCAAGTATGCCATACCTTTAATGGCTACTTGCATGCATTTCATGAATAAAACAAAACAAAACAAAAAACCCATTTCCATTCATGTATTGGAAGCTAAACCTGTCCAGGGAGGATCATGATAAAAGCTCAGATGGTCACAAAATCTTTGGGTTTGGAGGGATTTTGCTGAGGCATAGGATAAAAACTGACATTGGCCTTTAAAAGGCTCCTATTGGCTGGGCACAGTGATCCATGCCAAGCTGCAGTGTTCAGGAGGAGGCAGGAGCACTGCTCAAGGCTGGGCCCAGGGGAGCAGCCAGACCCTGGGATGTGACGAAGCTCTGGCCAACCTTAGAGAATCAGTGCTCGGTCTGGGCACTGAGGTCCAAGTGCCAAGGTCACTGTGTGCTGCGGACACAGCCTGCCTGTGGACATTACCTCAGGTGCGAGGCTGCCCAAAAGACATCCCGAGGGAAAGCACTATGAGTCATGTGGAAAGGACCTAAGTAAGAAAGCAAGGTGTGATGCCTGTGTACATGCATGTGTAAGGATGCGGGCATATGCATGTGTGGGTCTGTGCACGTGGGGGCACATGTATGTGGTGTGTGTGCATACACACATGTGAATACTTGTATAACTCCATGCTCGTGTACAAGCATGGGTATGGATACAGTTAAATTATGTATGACTTCGTTACCTTTCATTTTTTCCTTTTTGTTTTGTTCTATTTTGTTAGTTTGTTTTGTTTTTGAAACAGGGTTTTGCTATGGAACCCAGGCTGGCCTCAAACTCAAGGTGATCCTCCTGCCTCAGCATCCAGAATGCTGGGCCTAGAGGTATGGGACACCATGCCTGGCTTTCACTTTCCTCTTAATAAGCTCAAGCTCATTCTCTGTGAATTGTTCTAAGTGTTACCAAAGGTATTTTAGCCCCGCAGCCACCACAAAGGACAGCAGTTCCTGGAAGAAAGTTCAGGATACTAAGGAGGCCAAAACACTGCCCCAGAATCCCTCAGGGCCCTATACCCTGAATCCTCTCCACCATCCACATGGAACTGTGCAGATCTCCCTGCCTGAGCCTCTTCCTGGCAGGGGCTTTGTACAGCTCTGTATCTGCCCATGGGGGGTGGGGGGACACTCTGGCCATCTCCTGTGTGTCTCCAGCCTGGCTGCACAGAGCCTATGTCAAGAACCCTGGTGACAGCACTCCCTCTGGCCCCAGGAGCACAGAGCATGTGCAGAGAGGGTCTGGCCGGTAACCCCACACAGTAGCATCTGCAGGACACTGTCCCCTACATTGGGCAGAAAGCTGACCACATGTGTGATTTTATACTCAGCCTCCCTACTTTGTGCTGTACAAAAGGATTTTTTTTCCATAATTTTTGTTTATGAGACAGGGACTTGCTATGTAGTGCAGGCTGGCTTGAACTTACAGTGATCGGATCTCCTGCCTCAGCCTCTTATGTGCTAGGACAGCAGATGTGTACTCTACTTGGCATTTTTGTACAATATTAAAAGCCCCTCAGAAGAAATTCATGAAAGGGTAACATTTGCTCCTACAAAAGCTGGTGTCCTGAACTCATCCTGCTGTTTCCACCCACCTCTATCCCACCTCCCACTCAGTCCCTGCTCTGCCATGCCCCAATCCCTGAGTAAGCAGGGGCTCACCCTCCAGGTGGCGCCGCTGGTGGTCCAGCATGACATCCTTGCGGTAGAACATCTTGCTGCAGACCCCGCAGGCGAACTTCTTGTCCCCATGCTTCTTTTTGTGCTTGGAGAGGTTGCTGTTGGTGGAGAAGAATCTGAAACACATCTCACATTGGAACGTCTTGTCATCTGTCCAGGGAGCAAACAGACACACAGGGCCATCAGTCACCAGCCTCGACTGCCAGCCCTCCCCCCTACCCCTTGATGCTCCTGGGCTCAGCAGAAACGGGCACTGGGCCTGGAACCTGACCCCACTGGCCTGCAGTGTATCCCCTCCATGTGGGGCTGCTGCCCAACCCTGTCCTGTCCCACAGCTCCTCGCATCACATCATGTGTGTCAGCCCAGTTGGTGCTACATGCCTGCAAATCCCTCTCATGGGATGCCAACAGAGAACCACTGTGATTTCAAGGCAACCTGAGTGACACAGTGAAACCCCATCCCCAAAGCCGACAGAGCAACCCAGAACCTGTGTGTTCCTAGTATCCCATTACTAACATACACTCAGTACCTACCCATGAAATACAACACACTCCACACACATAAGGCCTGGGCCCCAGCCTCAGGAAGCCTGTGCCTGGTGTACAGACCCCCACATAGGGCTGGTGGATAGCGCTGCCCAGCTGTGTCCTCCCTGCTGGCTCATCTCCCCTCCAGTCCCTGGCAAGTGGGGCAGGGCCCAGCCTCCCCCACCAGATGCCCACAGTGTGGCCCGGCCCCAGCCAGCTGTGACACCTAGCATCTCCAGACACTGCCAGCATCACGCAACATCCGTATGAGACAGGACCTGAGGTGAGCAAGGCCTCGGGACATTGCCCTCACCCTGGGGCTCCACATGGCCCCAAAGGAAGGCAGCAACTTCAGCTCCCCGTGGGGCACAGGAAGTGCCATGCGGCCACCATGAACCCACTCCAGAGCCAGAAGCAAGGGAGGAAGCAGTGACAGATACCCAGGGGAGAACAATGCCTAGCGGCTGCGCCCAAAGTAAACAGGGCACAGGCACACCCCTAGGGGTCCCGGTGTGACCTCCGCTTGGAGCTGAACCGCTGGCTGGCAGAAGGAGGTATCCAGGGGGCTACACTGCCTGTGAGACACTCATCACCCCTTCTTTTCATTTTCAGTTTTTATTTTACGGGTCTACGCTTGCTGTGCTCGACACCCGCATTCCTCACGAGGAGCCCTGCGTGTGATCACGTGGCGCCCTGATTTATCATCTCCCTCCCCCCTTCCCCTCCATCCACATCTCGGTCCCCTCCCACCTGCACCAGATCTATCCCCTATTTCCTCCCATCTGTCTTTTATTTTCACTTTCATTTATTTACACTTTGGGCTTCTCATCTAAGAGAAACCAGGCACTACTTAATCCTGTGTTTCTGCTTCACTCAGCACTGTGGCCTCACGGGCATCCGCTTCCCTACAAATGCCTGGGGCATGTCCTTCTTTATGGAAGAGTAGTGCTCTATGGTGCAAATTGCTTGCCTCTGCTAGCCTGGTATACTGTTCATGGGACACACCCCTCTCTAGGCACCTATCTAGCCTGACATCTGATGGCTCCATCCTGTCTCTCAGCCCTGCTGGATGCGTGACCACACAGGACACAGCTGCAACATGTGACTACTGTGCCAAGCGAACTCACTGTTACTTCAGGGGCGTGCAACACTCTTCGGGCACACTGAGCACAGCCTCATGGGTCAGGCACTGCAGATGATGCAGCAATGCGATCCTTGGTGAAGCAGCCTTTCCCTGTGATGTGTCCTCTGCGTGAATTCTCAGGAAAGGGCCTGTCTGGCCCAAGGATATCTACCCTGCTGCTATGTCAGCAGCACACCTTTACTCTGCTGTTCAGTAAATCACCAAGACACCCACACTGGCTCTGCCAACAGCATAGGTGAGCCCCGCACAGGTGCCGACAGCACAGGTGGGCCCCCCACAGGTGCCGACAGCATTGATGAGCGCCTTCTGAAGCAGGGGGCTCCTGAGCCCAGCCCTCACACACCTTGGGGTGCAGAAGACCCCCTTGGAAGGTCTCCCAACTCGTGTTGGGAGAACCAGTTAGAGAGGACAGCGTCCTGGCCTCAAGCCAGACACTGTAGATCCGCCCTAGACTCCAGTGCAGCTCCCTATGTGGCAGGTGTCTGGTCCCTGCTGCTGCTGTGGGGCCCATGCTCACATCCCAGGAACCACAGCAACGAGGACGTGCCAGGTGCTTGTTGGGCCCTGCGCAGGGCACCAGAGGAGCTGCTTACTCCAGAGTCGGGCTCTGAGGCTGGGATCTGCTTTTGCCCAAAGTGGGACTTGAGCCCCTGCTGCTCACCAGGGCCCTCTTGGGGTAAGAGGCGGCACAGAGATCACTGCAAGGACACAGAGGACATATGCTCCGGACAGGGACATCAGTCACAGCACAGCAGGGTGTGTGACAAAAGCCACCAACTCTACATGTGTAGCTCCCCATGTGTGCAAGAGGGAGACATGCGTTGCCCCTACTCCATACAGAACAGTGCAAGAGGAGACTACTCGGGTGCCACACACATGAGGTTGTGTGGACTCGCCCTGTCTTCATCCCAGGCTCACAGGCTGACCCTCCAGCATCTTAGGAGAGAACCATGCCACGCGCCATGCTACTCTGCCTGCATCCTCAGCAGCCTCGTGGACGCGGTGTCCCACTGATGGGAAGCCACAGCTGCTGTGTACCCCACCCCACTCCCACTGACTCACGTTGGGAGAACCAATTAGAGAGGACAATGTCCTGGCCTCAAGCCAGACACTGGAGAACGCAGACCCTGGAGGCAGAACCTTGAGGACTGGGGCAGGCAACATCAAGCACAAGAGCTGGAGGAGGCTCTGGCTGTAAGCCTGCTGCCGCACCACCATAAGAGACTGCTTGGTGGAGGCCTTGGGTCTCTGGCAAACCTGGAGGGTCCTTGGACACAGGGCACAGCAGCCTTCAGATTCACCAGGCGACTTCCTGAGCCCACTGCTGCTCTTGATGCAGAAGGTTCAGAGCAGCAAACACAACTCCTTCCTGCCCCTCAGTGCTGCCCTGCCATGGCACAGCAGGCATAGACAGAACATAGAAGCCATGTTTCTCTTTGGAGCTGAATGAAGATGCCCAACAGATGGGGGGCAGCGACACCCCAAGCGGAGCAGCGGGCATTCAGAGGCTTTCTGTGCTCCACTACAGAGGTACAGACTACGTGGACCACTGAGAACAAGTGGGTACAGGGGCCAGCCTGGCCAGCCCATGGCTGATGAACAGTGCACCCTGTCCCCTGGTTTAGGGGTGACCCAGAAAGGCAGGATACAAGGTGACAGTGACCCTGCCCTCTGCCTTCTCTGGTACCCGCCCAAACACCTGAGCCTCCACTGCATGGCCATCCCTATAGCAGAGGAAACCTTGGCCAGGAAGACAGCAACTGCTCCTGGACTCCCCAACCACGCCTCCTTGCTGATATGAGAGATTCCATCAAAACATACAGTGAGCAAGTATGTTTTATAAAGAATTACTACAGTAGAAGGCACATTGTCATGAACTCTCTCCAAGTCCTCCCCTTGCTTCACACATATTCATCCCATTCTTCTGGCCACTTTCTGCAGCAGCTCCTCTTTCCTGAGAGTCTTTATGAGGTGTGATCAAAAACATGGTGAATGCTGATGCCAAGTGCTATCCAACAGAGGCACCTTGTAAAAACATGGTGCTGTGTCCTCGTCCACCTTATCCACCAGATCCGGCCCCACGTGACTTTCAGCTGTTCCTCCAAGTCAAAATGACCATGAAAGGGAAACATTTCGAACCAACTGAGGACTTCGAGGTGGCCAAGACAGCACAGCCAAACACACTCAGGAAAGAGGATCTATAGCTGCTGCAGAAAGTGATAGGGATGGCGGGATGAGTGCGCGGGAACTGAGGAAGACTTCGGGCGGATCTGTGGCAATGTGTCTTTTATCATAACAGGTTCAAAGGCCTATGAGGGCTTGGCGTAGTTTCTGGTTACACTTATACATTTTCTACAGTGCACTCTTTCATTTCCCAGCTTAAGCCTGGCCTTGGAGCCAGAGCCCAGGCAATCGGGTCCCAGCCAGGGCTGCTGCCCCGAGAGCACAAAGTGCCTGCCTCTGGAACCAAGGCAGGACGCACAGGAGGCAGCCCTGCACAGTGACCTGGCTGGGATGGTGCAGCCCCTGCCCTACCTGGGCCGCACCACCACTCCATGCTCACATGGCTGTGGGACCAACGGTCACCCCTTGTACCCCTCACAATGGCCTTGACTGGACACATGGGTATAGAGGTGGGAACGACCTCTGCCACCACTCACCTGTCCTGCAGTTGTGGAACTCCAACGCGCTCTCCATGCGGAAGGTCTTCCCACAGGTGCCGCAGCGATGCCGGTACTCGCCATCCACCTAGTCAGAGGGGCCATGTCAGCCAGCCGCCATGTGAGGGCCCAAAGTGCAGCTCTACTTGCCTCTGCCCTGTTTCCATTTAGGAGCAGGACCACTCTCTGCTGTCCACTGCCCAGAGGGCAGAAGCCACAAATGGACCCATGTTCCCACTGTGCCACTGGCCTGGTCAGCAGGCACAGGCCAGCAGGTGGGCGGCACCAGGTCACCCAGGACATGAAAACTCGGCTGCCTGAGAGCCGGCTGCCTTGTGCCCCTTCTCCAGGCTGGGTGGGCAGAGGATGTGGGCTCTGCTCACCCACCTCGTTCCTGCTGTGCTTGTAGGACACGTGCTGCTTCAGGCTCTCCTTGCGGCTGAACAGCTTCGCACACTCCTCACACTTGAACAACTTGTCACCTAGAGAGCAGAGCAGGGCTCACTACCTCAGAAAGTGCCTGACACATGGAGGTCCCATGCCCAGAGCCTGCAGCCCACCTGGCCCATGTCCCCCAACCCACTCACCATGCGAGCGCACATGGCGGCTGAGGTTGCTGCTGTTCTGGAAGACCTTGCTACACACCCCACACTGGTGCACACGCTTGTGCTCACCCAGCTGCCGGGCCAGCTTCCGCCGCAGGCCATGTCTGCTGGCCAGGACCAGGCCCCGCTTGAGGGCCAGCGTGCCACTCGTGTGGTGTGTGAACCTGGCCAACACATACATGGACAGAGGTTCAGAGACAGGCAGGACACGGGGACCCAACAGCAAAGGTCCCAGGTACCCGCTAAACACTGGCCAGCGGCCGCAAGCCTCTGCTTGAAGGAGGCAGGGTGGCTCATAGCAGATGCCCTGAGTGCTGAAGGCACTGGGTGGGCTCCAGGGACAGGCTCTGACACCTGACACAGGCACCACCAACTGGAATCACCGTTTTCCTCACATTCAGCCTCACTGGGCCCTGATGTTCTATACCAGCCTAACCCTCGCCTTGGTGTGATTCTTCTTGTTAGTGTGTTTTTGGTGATACACCCCCCAACCCCACCCCACAATCCCCCAGGGATTAAGACAGGGTGGGAACAAGCAGTGGGAGCACCATTTCTGATGTGCTTTGGTCTTAGTTTCTAGCGTCTGCCAGCACCAAAACAGTTTAAAAGTAAAATACCACCAGGACATTGGGCTGCAGAGCAGAATCTCAGCCAGGGACCATAGCAAAAGTATACATAGTTTCTTGTGTACAAACAGCAAAGGAAGCCAGGCATGGGAGAGCAAAGGGTTAAATTTACTGAAAATAAAACAAAATGGTTGAAGTGTGCCTAATGGGCAAAGGCAGGAGTGGCCGGGCCCAGCAGTAGGTGATGGGGACATAAATGGAGTCACTTGGTGAAGCTGACCACAGCGACAGACCCTGGGAGCACGTGACACTCCATGAGGCCACAAGTCTGCCAAATACCAGTCATAGCAATCAAACTGGTTTTAGGTGTGGGTCTCCAAAGCTGAAGAGCTAGTCCAGGTGCACTGCAGATGGAGCCCCAGACCACCTTGACGGGTGTGATGCTGCCTCACGAGAAGGCCCATCTGCACCCTTGAGGACGCCAGGGGCCGCTTGACTTACTTAGGCACCGAGCTGACGGTGTCAGGGGGCGTGGCCAGCTTCCCCAGAACCAGCTCCATGATCCGCTCATCTGGCGCTGTGCCCGCCGGCTCATCTGGTGGGACCTCGGTGATGATCTCGGCCACTTGTTCTGTGCAAAGGGCATGTGACAAGCAGGGCTGTCACCAGGGCAGCGGCAGGCATGGCAAACCCAGGGTGTGTGCAGTCCCACAGACCAATGCCAAGCCACATGGTGGACATGACAGGCTAAGGTTACACTCAGGAAACGAAGCCAGCAACAAGTGCAATGTAAGTTCTTTAAGCAGTGGGCATGATGGTGCACACCTGTAATGCCAGCCCTCGGGGAGGCCAAGGCAGGATTTCAGCTCTAGTCCATCCTTGTCATCTTAGCTACTTAGAAAGACTCTGTCTTCAAATAACAAATGAAAAGGGCTGGGATATAGCTCAGTGAAAGGCCCTGGGTTCAATCCCCAGTACTGTACCACCAAACAAAAAAGGCTCGTCCTCAACCAAATGGAAGTTCTAATTTGCAATTTTTTTTAAAAAGACACAACATCAGAGTACTTCAGTCTGTCTTCATATTGAGCCAAACAGCTTGAATGTACAGCAGGACCTTCTAACTGGTGAAGTGAGTTCTGGCAGAATTGGAGCTACTAAGGTTTATAATTAGATACGCCATCCTTCGGATGTTTGAAAAGTGCCCAAGAGTCAAATATCAAATAATCCTCATAGTAAGTTAGAGACAGGACCAGGGAAGGTTGCCCAAAAAGGTTAATGTGCTGGTCTACAGTGCTTTAATTGCTGAGTGTCCTCAACACAGGACAGCAGCACATGACTGTCCCCTCTCCTCCCCTCCCCTCTGCTTGCCTATCCTGGGCCTCAAACCACTTTCTTTCCATTCCAATCCAAAGGGGGGACACTGCAGACCCCAGGAGCAGAGGGGAAGCCACCAACACTGCATACAGGTCCCGCCTCAGAATATAAGTCCCATGGTTTTCTTCCCATTTTCACTAATGAAAGCCCCGGAATGTCCCCAACAGTTAAATAAAAGGCACTCAGGACCAGTAAGGTAGCAGGCAGGAGGTTTTGGAAGTGGGCATTCCACTGACTGCACATGCAGCATGTACTAGAGGTGGCCACAGACCCCACACCCAACTGAGGATGTGCACCTTCCAAGGACAGTGGGCTACGGTGTGTGTGTGTGTGTGTGTGTGTGTGTGTGTGTGTGTGTGTGTGTATGGCCAGCTCAGCCTGTCCTGGGGGAGGGACTGGCATGGCATGTGGTCCTGGGGTTTGAACTTCAGTCCCTGCCCATTTGCCTAATCAGGTGCTTTAAACTGCTGAGCTATCTCACTGACCCCAGATTCTCTTTGATAGGGGCAGGTGGACCAATACCAGGTGTGCAGGCAAGGGACCAAACACTGGCAGTTCATGGAAGGAGCTGGCACCATACCATGCACGAGGACCCTGCTGGGGTGGGCTCCTCTCTGCCAGGGATGAGCAGGGCAGCTGGGGGGAGGCGTCTCCCCCAGGGGCGCAGTGCACGGGCTGTCCCTGTCTAACATCCCAGTCAGCACCAGCTTCGTGTGATCCCTGCACTTTAACGAGACGACCAGGAAGTGAACCTGGAGGCCACTACCATGTGGTCTCATGGCAGGCAGAGAGGTGACCTATGTGAGCCCACGCCCAGGAGGCCGTGCCCCCAGAGCCCAGCATGCGTCAGCCGCTCACCTGTGGGCTCCTTGTCCTCCACGATGACCAGAGGCTGCTGGGACTTGGACGCTTTGGGCTTCCGCCCACGTCGAGGCTTCTTCTTCTGCTCCTTGGGGGGGCCAGTGCTCTCGGGGGCTGCAGGGGGCTCCCCACGGGGTGCGCTGGGCTCCTTGTCGGGCACCGCTGCTGCCTCCGGCTGGCTGCCTGGGGGGAGCCCCTTGCCGTGTTCTAGGTGGCCCAGGAGGTGCTCTGCAAGGACAGCATGGCTGACAGCACCGCTGGGGACAGCAGCCCCTGCCCTACCTCCTTCCTGCCCCCACAGCGCTTTCTACTCTGCACACTAAGCACGAAGCATGTTCCTTCTCTCTCTCTTTGAAGGAACTCGTTGGGACCCAGGGCTTTGCCCTCGGCCACACGGCCAGCTGTTTTAAATTTTTCCTTTTTTTAAATTCTCAGCCTGAGTTTTACTCAACTGCTAAGATGCCCAGCCTAGACGCCAGAGCGCTGGGGTTATAGGTAACCGTGCCCTTTGTCTAGATATATGAGTTTTAACTCCAGTGTGTCTGAAACTAAAAACACTTCCACTACACCAAATACAACTATGGGTCAAGTATCCCTTACCCTCAATGCCTGGGACTAAAAGTATTTCTGATCTTGGAGCAGTCTGGACTTGGGGTTTTAGAATTTCACAGCATTTCAGATTTTGGATTAGCACAAGGGATGCTCAGCTTTATTTTTTATTTTTTAATTAAGTGGTGGAGCAAGGATAAATACACAAGGCAGTTTTTTTTTAAAGCATATGTCTATCTCCATAGGAAAAGAATTGGAAGCACATATTGAAACACTAGTTTTTTCTGTACATGATGAAAGTATAGTTTTCTTTCTTTTTTTGAGATGGTGAGGATGTTTGTTTGGGTCTTACTATGTAGTTTAGGCTGGACTTGAACTCATGGGACCCTCCTTCCTCAGCTTCCTGAGCAATGGGATTATGTAATATTACATGTCTGGCAAGACTGTTTTATTTCTTTTTTTGAGACAGGTCTTGCTGTGTAGTTCAGGCTGGTTTTGAACTCTCTATAGCCCAGGCTGGCCTTGAACTTGAAGCAATTCTCCTGTCTCAGCTTCCCAAGTGCTGGGATTACAAGTGTGCACCACTAGGCCTGTTCTATTTTTACTTCTTAAGATGGGCTCTTGCTAAGTCACTCAGTTGCTCTGCATGGTAAGGCTATCTTCAAAAAGCACAAGGCAGTTTTTACCTGCCTGAAGTCATACACCTTCTTCTGAGTTCAGTTAAATCCCAGTTGAAGCACTGGTTTGGTCTGGAAGATGGCCAACCCCAAAGAGGGTAAACCTGGCACACTGGACCCCGAAACTCCACAGTAAAGCTTTCCTGCCCCAGGCGAGCCCTCAGACACAGTGCTCTGGCAGACAGCAGCAGGCAAGTATGATACAGGCTGAGAGTCACACCAGGGAGCCCCACCTCCTTCCAGAGCGTGCGGTGCCAGTATGACCCAAGGAGGACCCACTCGCACCAGACATGCCCTGGACCTGGAGCACATGGGCCCTCTGTCCCCATGTTCTGGCCTCTATGCTCCTCTCCACTTGTCTGGTGCAGACCCCAAATTCCTCAGCCACTGGGTAACCAAAAAAACACCTTGAGGGGCTGCAAGCAGAGGGTAAACAGAAAGAAAGTGCCCCTCAGGCACTGGGGTTGGGCATGGGGGGGCGGGGGGGTCAGCAGAGGCTGCAGTGCAGCTGGGACCATGCCTGATGGGCACCAGCTGCTCCCCGAGCTGCTGCACAGGCAGGTGGGCTATTTGCCTTTTGCGGTCTTAGCCTGCTCTATCCTGAAATGTGGGGTGGGGAGATCAGACGTCAGCCTCAGCAAGGGCTTGGAGCAGGAGGGTTGGGCCCAGTGCCATGCAGATAATGGCCCGGCCACACAGGGCCACTGTGTGCCACCTTCGGTCACTGGCACCATTCAGCCAGAGTGAAAGGTTTTATTTCTTCATTCAAAACCAGTCACCAGGACCAGGGAGATAGCTCAGCAGTCGAAAGCACCTGCTTAGCAAGCTTAGGCAGCCACAGCAGACCATGGTTTGATCCCCGGCACCACATGCCACCCACCCTCAGGGCGGGCTGAGCCAACAACAACAACAAAAAAAAAAAAACCAAAAACATCAGTCACCAGACAGGCATGGTGGCACATGCCTGTAATCCCAGCACTTGGGAGGTTGAGGCAGGAGAACTGGCATATGTTTGAAGGCTACATTGTGAGTTCAAGGGCAGGCATAGACTGCACAGCAAGACACTGTCTCCAAAGTCGAACAAGACAAAAACAAAAAGCCAGTCACCAAGGAAAATTGCAAACAAGAAACGTCTTTTTTGCTTGTGGGCGATGTCCCTTTACTCTGTGGTCCCACAGCTAGACTTTATCCACCTCAAGATGGGGTGCGCTTCGCAAACAGGGCTTAGACAACCCTGCAGCCACCTCACCATTTCTGTCTTGACAACAGATAGAAGCGCAGGCCCCTGGCTTGGTGCGCGCGTGATCGCAGTTCACTGCACTGCCATGCAATTTCTCCAGTTATGTAGCTTTACCCCACGTGGGCCCCAGAAGAGCTATGTGCCTGGTGTGAGTCCTGAGAGAACACTCAGAAAGTCCTTAGGGCTTGGCACAACTCGGGGTACCTTGGACTCTTTCTGTGCCACCTTGGAGGGACAGCAGCCTGGGCAGACAGAGGAACATGGGACAGGGACAGGCAGGAGGCAGAAAAGGCAAGGCTCATGGTGGCTCTAGCGGCCTTGGTACCTGCCTGTCCTCTGTGTGCCCTTGAGCCTGGCCACAGGCAGCTAGCTGTAGCCAGGACCATGGGAGGGAGAGCAGCCCGTGGCAGGATGGACCTGGGGACAGGTCAATCGATACCAGCAGTGCCACGGTCCACAGGGAACCCCTAGGCAGTACCACCCCTGACCCCCGCCTTACCATTGAGCAGCTGCAGCTCCAGGAAGGAGCTGGCACACACCTTGCAGGCCCACGGGCCACGCTCAGCCTCCGCAGGGGTGCTCAGTTCTGGGGCACCTGCAGCTGCGGGAGACGAGAAAAACGGCTGGTGACCTGTGGAGCCCCACACCATGGGGATGTGACTGTGACAGGGGCAGCAACAGCTAACACTGCCGGGACACTGCTCCCACTCGTCCCCAGGAGAGGAAGCCGAGCAGAACGGAGGAGTCTCAGCCGCTGGCTCCCCTGTGCCTGGGAGGCCACTGAGAGTCATTACCATTTTCATATCCTGCAGTGACCCCAGGTTAGGTCACCAGGAGCAGCCAGCCTAGGACAGTGGGTCAAGTGCTCAACAGGTAGAAAAGACAGAGCTCCAACCAACCAGTGAACACCTCCATGATTGCACTCCTACGGAGGCTGCACGCAGTGTAGACTTGATGGGATCCACCCAGTGACCAGTGAGCACAATTCTGGCTGTGTCTGGGTGACCACAGAAGTGACCTTGGGGGTCTATGTGTAGCTCCTTCCTCTCTGAGCCTGTTCCCCTGCTCTGCCTCCCAACAGCTGTGAGCCAAGCAGCTTTGGTGCCACGCCCTTCTGCCAGGAAGTCCCTGCCCAGCAAGCCAAAAACCAAGTCTCCAGAAACCATGAGCCACCTGAAACCCTTCCTCTTTTATGTTACAGATCACGTCCCAGCAACAGGATAGCTGACTAGTACAACTAAACTCTCCAAGGAAGAGCTGCTCATTATCTGTCCCCAACAGAAAGACCATGAAGGCAATTCTAAAGCCTTCCATTGTTTACTTACTTCCCCAATTGAAGCACTCCTTCAGGCCTAGGCTGCCTGTGACCACGTCTTCCCACCTGTGGTCACTGGAGGTGCCCTTCCACGCCCCAGGGTGTGGGGCCTCCTATATCAGGGCCACCTAGCTGCGTGACAGTCACTGGAGCCCATCCACTACACAGTTGCCAATCAGAGGCCTCCCCAGTAGGCACAGTGCAGACTGGGCAGCTGGAACTCAGGTAAGGTATAGCACCCTTTGCCTTGACCTTAGCTTTAACCTTGAGTCATGCTGACAAGGAGTAGATCCCCAGGGACAATCTAGTAACCCGACCTCTAGGGGATGGCACCTGTGGGTCACAGCTCTCAGTCTCTGGGAGTTCCATCCAGGTCACAGCTTCCTGTATGTCATTTGGGGAATCTGGCCTCAGAAGTGGCCCAGAGCTGGCGGTACTGCCACACAGGGCCCAAAGCTAGGCAGGGAGCAGAGGGTGAAAAGCAGCTGTTCTCACTGCATCCTTCCTGTCCCCTTCTGTCAACATGAAGGGCCACCCCAGAAGCTCATATCGAGTTCCTCCCCCACCTGAAAGAGTCGGGCTGCAGCCTAAACAGAGAACAGTGACACAGCCACACACGAGGCAGGGACAGTGAGGAGAGCCAACCACAATCATGGCAGAGGGGGCCCGAGACAGACCCTCTCTGACCTCCAGGAGGTACCAGTCCTGTGACACTGCAAACTTGGACATTGGGCTCCAGCGCAGTGAGGGATGCTTCTGCGGCTAAGTACAGTGCTTTGTCGGGATGGCCTGGCACACCTGCATGGCCCAGCATGGCTCCCAGCACACTGCGGTGCCCGCCTGCCTTCAGGGGACACAGCTGCATCCCAGACTCCACGGTACAGCTGACACGGGTGGGCCAGAAACTTACAAGGCCACCACGTCTCCTCTCTGGAGCCACTTGTTGTCTGTCACATGGCGCTTGTGACGAAAGGCAACTATTTTCCTGGGGGACTCACTTCCTGAGGGGAGGGGCCAGTGTCCACTGTCAGGTCAGAAGTTCTCTCCATGGCACAGGAAGCAGTGTTTGCTTCCTGTGCAGGAGCAGGTGGAGTCATCCAAGTACTGATTCAAGGTCAGAGCGTCACACAGCACCCATTTCTCATGGCTTCTTGATGCTAGGTGAAGAGGGGCCATGTTCAAAAGACCCCAATGTGGGCAAGATGGCTTAAAACCTAATGGCACTCCACAGACAGGGTGATGTCCCATGCCGGGTTACCAGGACGACAGATACGTCCAACAAAAAGTTGTAGTTGGAGATCAGGTGATGTAAGCAAGTCTTGTGTTGACTACACACACAAACACATGAAACTACGGATATGGACACACACACACACACACCCCTAGGTACACATGCACACCTGCGCGGGTGCACAGAGACGCTTCTCAGACAGCAAGCTGCACCCAAATTCCCCTGTACACAGCAGGGAGGTGGCCTTCTCTCTAGCCAGACTCCAGAAAAAAACCGACCCACGCAGTAAGGAGCCCCCAACTCCATGCCACCCCTGCACACCCATCCCAGGGACTCTACCGTGGCCGCTGGAGCTGGTCTGCTTCAGCATGGGCTTGTCCATCTTCTTGGCATAGAAGGCTGCATACCACACACGCAACTCGGTGCCAGGTGGGATGTCGCACGAGGTGGTGAAGTACACATCGCTGCCCTGCTGGAAGGCTGTGAGGTTCTGGTGCGCAGGCTCAGCCGCCGGCCTCACCAGCATCATCCAGTTGCAGTCGTCCTCATTGGAGGTGTCAAAGCACACGGGGTGCCCATCCTTCTGGAACACCTGCAGGACCCAGCAGAGCTGTGGTTGCCTGCCAGCTGAGGCCACATGGCCTCCCATAGGCTGGGCTGGGTTCCTGGCAGTGAGGAGGGTCACACAGAGAACACAGGAAGAGAAGGCAGGCACTGTGGAAGGTCACTGTGCCACGGGTCTCCTGGGACCCAGATGTGACCTGGGGGTGTGGGTGCTGGGGGCTGGGACCTGAGCTTTGCACCCAGGCCAGGGGCCACCTGACTCCTGACCGTAAGCAGTCTTGCTCTTGTGCCTTGTTTTCTACTTCTGTCAACAGTCATGTGCCTTTCTTTTCCCCTATTTGGCTGAAATGTGTCTGTATGGATGCTCAGTTTTCAGTGTTTGCCCTGAACCTAGCTTTTGTTTTCATTTTTGTTCTTGCTTTTGGAGGCAGGGTCTCACTATATAGCCCAAGCTGGCCTTGAACTCACAGTGATCTTCCTGCTCTAGTTTACCAAGTACTAGGATCACAAGTGCAGGCCACCATGCTCACCTGGGTACAGTGGCAAGGCTTTGGACTCTCTCCCAGTATCTCTGGAGAAGCTGTGCAGGGTGCAGATCGTGTGCACAGATGCCAGGATGCCTGCAACCCCACTGAAGCCGAGGTCGAGGTGGGACCCAGGACACACCAGGCTCCCCTTGGTGTCTCCAGCCCATGTGTCAGTGACCTCTGAGCAGTGTCATGAGCTGTCATAGGCCACACACCCATCTCCCCCCCCCCCCCAGGTAGCACCATTACCTTCAATGGAAATGCGGACTCCTTCTCCCACTTGGCAACCCTTCTGGACTCGAATGGGCCAAACTGTGTGCGCCTGACCAGCTGGGTGACAGCAAACACACCCTCTGCCCCATCCTCCAAGCGCCGGATCTCCAGGTTGGTTGGCAAGGAGGACCTGGGAGCCAAGGTCAGGACTTAGAGAGGCCCCACCTGCCACCTGCTTGGCACAGTCTCATGCCAACTCTACGCAGGAGCTTCTGGAGAGTCCTCCAGGAAGGAAGGCCATTCCAACTCAGTTGAAGTATGGTCATTTGCACAATGTCCTCAGTGCCACAGAGCCTCCCCAGGCTGGGTAAGTTATGCCAGGGCCCGTGCCACGGCAGTGATTTCCGAAGACCTATGAATTCCAGGTATGGGTGCTATAGGTAAGAACTTGGGCACACAGCATCTCAAGTAAAGGAGAACAGGATGGTGAGAGCTGACAGGAAAGAGCTCCTGGCTAAGCTGAGGCAAGCTGGACTGCCTTGTCAACTAGACCAGGTCATGGGCAGGATGATTCAGGAAGAAATGGGGCACAGGACAAGGCAGGGGCCAGCCAGGACAAGTCCAGAAGTGAGGGAAACACAAGGTTCAGGACATAGGCCCCGAGATGGAGAAGCCCATCAGAGGGCCCAGTTGTGCAAGCAATGGTTTCCATGGTTTCCCAGGCAGCAGGAGCCCCTGGAAGTCTGCAGAAGGGAGCTGAGCTCTCTGCTTTAGGCAAGAATGTTACAGTCATTGTTTCACAGAGAATGAGTCCCCATGAGCCAAAATAAACAAACCAGGTGGGACAGCCTGAGAGGTCACATTAGCACCAGCACAGTGACACCATGTGGGGAGGGGCAACATGACTTCCCCACATCACTGAGCCCCCTGAGGCCTAGAGCCACTGTGTGGCAGCCTTGGCTGGACCAGGCATCCTCATCCACAATCTGCAATGGCTCAGAGGTCCTGCCCAGCCCACCTAGCCTTGGTGAAGGCCTGAGTCAGAACACAAAAGAAACAATGGGAGCTCGGCTATCACACTCATGTGGCCCAGCCAGAGCCAGCCCAGCTCCCAAGACCCCAACCTCTAGGAGGGATAGCACCCAACTCTGAACTCCTCACAGCTGATCCTATAGGAAGACCTAGCTCCCCAACGGTGAAAAACTACTCACATTCTTCACGATCCTCGCACCTTGTGCCCCTGGGACGGTCACTCACCTCGCCCTGCTTAGCACAAAGGAGTCCTTGACCATGACCACAGGGCCCAGCTCAGGACACTCAGAGTCGTGGTACTGGCTACAGTCTTCACACCCTGCAAGCAGATGTCAGTGTTAGAGGGGACTGAGTCCAGGGAGGGCACACCCAGAGAATACACACCTGGAACCAGGCTCTGCCAGGCAGAGGTGACCCAAAGGTGAGGTCCACACATGCAAGGACACACCCAGAAGAGTGAGGCCTGTATCACAAAGTCCCCCTGGACTGTTCCTGCAAAGACTCCATGGCACTTTGCACACCCATGGTTACCTTCATGGTGGTGATGACCAGTGTCCCCGAAGGACAGGAATCATTAGCAGTCACCTTATACCTTAAACCTGTTTATTCTAAAGCGGGTATTCCTCAAAGTTTTTAAACCTCAGGTGGATTTTCTGAATGAAGGGCCACCTCTATGATGTGCCCTCCTCCACACTCTCCAGGAGAGGCCCTCTGCTCAGACCACGCCCTGCAGCACCCAGCTCATGGACTCAGTCACAGCTGTTAAGACAAGGGAAGCCACGCCCATCATAGAGAAACAGCTTTCGGTGTTATGAAGACAAAATGTGGGCATGGCTTTGCCAGACAGCAAGTGCAGAGCCCAATCTGCATTCTGCAACAGCAAGGGCCCCAGGTGGGCCCAGGGTCACTCACAGATGAACATGATCTCTTCGCTGCCCTCTTCGGCCATCGCTGACACCTGCCAAACACAAGAGAGTCAGCAATGAGCTTTTACCAAGGCAGTGTGTGTAAGTGTGTGTGTGTGTGTGTGTGTGTGTGTGTGTGTGTGTGTGTGTATGTGAGACAGCATCTGGCCAGAGCTCAAGCTGACCTCACAGCCCTTCTGCCTCAGCCTCCCAGAGTGCTGGGAGTACAGGCTGCACGACCACATACAACTATGAACTTCAGTTTTAAAGACCATCTCCACCAAGGACTCTTCTGGCCTGTGCAGTGACATTACTCTGCCCTTTCAAGGAACAGTGGGGACTCCTGATCTAGGTCGTTTGAAATATTTTCTCCCGTACAATAACTCTGCATATATATATGCCGGAGGCAACATAAACGCCTGCCTGGCAGGTACAAGGTCCTGAGTTTGATCCCAGGTCAGAGAGAGAGAGAGAGAGAGAGAGAGAGAGAGAGAGAGAGAGAGAGAGACACTTAGGGCCTGTGAGATAGCTCAGGCAAGCACAGGGACGGGGTTCAATCCCCAGTACCACATGATGCACTGGCCCTGCCCCGGGGCATGCTGAGCCGGCCACGGAGACCTAGCATGGTGGCACACAGTCCGGGTATGGTGGCGCACACCTGTAATCCCAGTGCTGAGGAGGCTAAAAACGGGAGGATCACTATGAGTCTCAACTGCATAGTAAGACCCTATACCAAATACATTAAAAAAATATGTAGTATATATAACATATACTACATATTATATATAACATAGTATATGATATATGATATATAGTATATACATTGCAGTTCTGACTGGCCTTGAACTCACAGCAATCCTACTGCTTCAGCCTTTCAAGTGCTACGATTATAGGTGTGCAAAACCACTCCTGGCTTACAGACACCATTTTTGTAAAAGATAAAAAATAAATAATAATAACAATAAAACAGAGCTTTGAAACAGGTTAGGAAAATTACAATAATTAATACATTATGTATTGTTAGCTTCATCACAGTTATTCAGAGTATAAGATACATGTATATCTTGTCCAAACAATATCAGTACAAACCTTTCTTTTTCATGAACTAAGAGAAACAAGCTGTATAACTGTCTTAACCATCTTGTGTATATTTTTTTCTTTTCCTCTTTCTTCCTTTTCCTTTTCCCCCATTATAGTTTATCTTTTCTTTTGAACTATTTCTTCCCAATCCACAATATCTATTGTACATTCTGGATCTTATTTCCTCATTCAGTTTCTCATAGTAATGGGATAATACAATGTTTACATATATGGGTCTGATTTATTTCACTTACAAGTATAGTTTCAAGTTGTATTCATTTATCTATAAAAAGTCTCCCATTTATCCTTCTTTATGGCTGAGTAGTATACCATTATACAGAAAAACAAGTATTTTTAATCTGTTCCTCACCCACAGATTGAAAAAATAATCCACAGGGTGGGAAAAATTTATAGCCAGTTTTCTCTCAAACAAAAGACTTATATCTAGAATATATAAAGAATTGAAAAAATTCAGACACTCCCAAATTCAAAGACCCAATCCAAAAATGGGCACCTGAAAAACAAACAAACAAACAAACAAACAAAACAAAACAATGGGCACCTGAGATGAAGAAATACAAATGGCAAATAAATACATGAAAAAATGTTCAACATCACCGGTCATTTAAGAGATACAAATTAAAACAACACTGAGATTCCATCTCACCCCAGAAAAAATAGCTATTATCAAGAAATCAACCAATAACAAATGCTGGTGAGGCTGTGGGGAAAAAGAAACCCTCCTCTACTGTTGACAGGAGTGTAGACTGGTGCAACCACTATGGAAATCAATGTGGAGATTTCTCATAAAAACTAGGATTAGAGGTCCCATTCAACCCAGCTATTTCCCTTCTCAGTATCTTCCCAGAATAATTAAAAACATTATATCATAGGTATATATGTGTACCCACTTTACAGCAGCAAAATTTGTAATAGCTAAATCTTGGAGATACCACTTTATAAGAGCCAGGTTTTATCCTCAGGCCCCACCCCCTGGGCCAGGAATTCTTAGGGGCATCCACATCCAAGGAAGGCAACCCCTGCTTTCTTCAGCTCCTAGCCCTGTGCCCAACATCCCATAAGCACTCACTCCTAAGGAATAAACAAATATGATGTATCTCTTACTCTTACATAACATCTGCTCATGTCTATTTCCTATCTGTCCTTAAGGTTGATAGGTCCCAGACCCAGTATGAGCTGTCTCAGGACAAAGGATCCTCCCATCTCCCTGCCATCCATGCTCTCCATGTCTCCGCTCAATGGCAAAAAGGCCTTTTCCAGCCTTTTCTTTCACTTCTGCTTAACTGCTACTGAAAAACCTAATATTTTGGTGCCGTGACTTGGATCAGTGAGCTGTGTAGCTCCCAAAGGGAGGGGGTGCCATCCCTCCCCTGGTTTTTGGGCTCCCTCACCAGTGAGCCACTCCTGCTCTTCCTGGCAACTGCCATTGTTAGCCTGCATCCAACACTGGCCCACCCCAACTCATTAGTGAGCCTTTTCTCAGTTTTGTGGTTTCCTGTCTCAGTTATAGAAAAAGTTATCCTCATGTTCCTTGGGCAGGGCTATTGCCCTCATGCCCCAAGGCAGAACAGTTACTTTCTTATCTTTAGAGACCCCTTCCTGTTTCCAGTAACCACTGAGAAAGCAGATGTGGGATTTATTCTCTCATATTTCATATGCGTAGGAGTAGGTGATGATCTCGCCTGGGGTGTAAAACTCTTGGCGCCTCAAATTTGGTCACCATTTCCCTCACACCTCAAGACAGGGCAGTTCTTGGAAAGCTGTCCTCATTTTCCATGGGCAGTGCTGCCTCTGAGAGGCCTTAAGACAAAAAGTTAATCTTTTACTGCCAGATGGCTTGGCCACAACACAACAATGAACAATGGCAGCCTATGGCCAGAGGGGAAAACCTTTAACCCCTTAAAACTTCTGTTATCTCAAGGGCAAATGGCCAGAAAGCCTTCATTGTTCCATAGGACATGCCCACCCCTTACCACTGGACCCTCCTCAGGATGCTTCTCCTCAACCTGTCCAGCCTTCTCACTCATCTCAAACCTGCAGTCACTTTACCTTATGAGGCTCTCAACTCTGCTCTCTCCTCTGCTCAACTAATTCAGCCTTAAGGCAGTCTTAGTCTCTTAAAAAGTCTCTTCCTCCACTTATCTGCTGCAGCTGTAAAGCTAGAGAACTCTACAGGAATAAGTCTGTCTCAGTTGATAGAAGTTATTCAGAAACTGATTCATGGAAGCTAATAAAAAGAGATTAAACCCCACATTCAAAGACTGCCCTTCTTGCTAGTCCTCAAGTCCTGGACTTGTCAGTTGTCAGTTCTTCCCTACCATCTGTTCCTAATCCTTATGCTCTTACAATGTATTAGACTAGATAGATAGATAGATAGATAGATAGATAGATAGATAGATAGATAGGTAGATAGATAGATAGATAGATAGATATGGTTTTTACATTTTTAAAATTGACTACAGAAGTTTTTTAAAAATAATTTTATTGAAAAGCAAATAGCAATGAGACAGTTTCATAATCGATTACTAGCACATTTTCAATAATTAATACATTGCATATTGTTGTCTTAGTGGTTATTCATTGTACAAGATGCAGACATGATGTCATGTCTCAAACACTATTAGTACAAACCTCTCTATTCATTGAATTAAGAGAATGGAGCTGTATATCTATCCTAACTATTTTGGGTGTACCGATACAACATGGTCGTTTATTTCTATCCCACTTTTTTGGTTATGACTACAGAAGTTTTGACTAGTCTTTTATAATTACAAACTTTAAAAAGATTATTATAATTTAATTTGGCCAGAAATATATTTGAGTGCACTCTGATTTTCTAAAGATGTTCATGTGTGTTCTGTGTATGTGTTTTTAAGTGTTTGTAAATCATTTTATGATCCTCTTTTATTTCAGCTTTACAAGATAGACTTAAAAACTTGCTTTCTACTAAGTTACCAGCTGGCCTAAGTGGTATCAAAATTGGTTTACTCACAGGTCATCAAAAATTTTTAAGTTAATTAATCATTAAAGTAAGGAGACAGGACTTCAGTTGATGGATGGAGGGGTAGCCAAGTTTTGTCCATTATGGGGAGTACCAATAATCTCCATAGTCTCATAGAAGACACCCTCAATAATTTGGTCATTTGTTAAAAGACAGTTTTTTCAGAAAAAAATTAAAATGAGGTGTTCTCATAAAAGATACTTGATATAAAACAATGACAATTTGTTAAATGTATTCATGTCTTCCAAATGTACAGTATTCTACAATATAAAACTGATAATATTTTCATTCAGATTTGAACATATGCCTTTCTCTTATGCTCCAGATATTTTTAATAAGTTCATGTCAAGACAACATGAGGTCATCAGTCAAATGATAATTTTCTCACAAAAACTTATGTGATATGTACACTGTATGTGCCATTACATTTAGAGGTACTTTGCTCAAATAGAGATTTCATCATGACTGTTATGCTACACTACTTGTATGACTACTGACATCAAATTTTTTCCGTAAAACTACATAACTGTTGTTGTTAACATTCTACAGGTATATAACTACTAGAGTATCCATGGTTGGTAAGCAATACCAGTTCTCTGGCTACACTCTTACATTTCAAGGAGCTTAATAATACTCAGATAAAATTTTATTGAGTGTATTGTTTCCAACTAAGTGCACTAATGTAGACCCAGATTCTCCTATAGGAACAATTGTTATTAATTCCTATTTTATATCCCGATCTGTTCTTGACATTCGTGCAAAGCTTAAAAAGACAGATCTTAGCCCTGAAACTCCACAGGAAAAATTATTTAATCTGGCTTTCCATGTCTTCAATAATGGAGACAAAAATAAACTGTACACACATACCAGCTGTTGGCTGTGGCACTCAGGGCTCCCATCAAAGCAGGATCTAAGCAAAGTGATGCTAAGTCTAAACAAAATGCCATCACCCAAGTTCCTCCTGGGACCCTGGGGACAAGACTGCCACCATTTGCAGCCACCACTGGGACCTGATCCCATCTGCAAGCTCAAGGGTCACTGGAAATGCAACTGTCCTTTCCACCAGAGAGCAGGTGAGTCATCCAATTCCCTACCTTCATAGAAGAACTTACTGCAGCTGGATCTATCGCTAGACCTGCTCAGTCTTGCCTCTGAAGAGAAAACAAGAGGGTTCAGGGTCCACAACCCTCATCAAAGTATCTTTGCTAGAGCCCTGAATCTCACTGGACATCTCAGGTAGGACACTCTTGTTGACATGGGGGCCACATATAATGTTCTTCCTGAGTTTTCAAGTATTGTATTAGATCTGCAGTCTCCATAGTGGGAGTTGGTGGCCGACCTAAATGGTGCCTTCAGACAGGGCCCATTCCCTGCTGACTCTAGACACTGTTTTTCATTCATAATTTCCTTGTGATCCCAATCTGATCCACACTTGTCATGAGGAGAGCTCTCCTCCAAAAGCTCCACTTCTCTTTTACCTCTCTCCCCACAGTGTTCGTCCTACATACCCATCCTCAATGTGCCACCAGCTCCTCCTTTCCTCTTTCCTTGTTGACCGCATACTCTGAGACACTTCCAGTTCCACTCATGCCACCATGCTACCCCTGAACTAGTTTGCCTCAGGGATCCCTCAGTCCTCCCCTGCACTCCCCAATATCCAACAGCCCCTAAACACCAATGTGGAATAGAGACAAGTGGGCTTTTTTAAAGGTCCACCTCACCAAACTTATCCTGGAGCTGCATCTGCTTTGGCCTCTGCTTCCCTTGGCTCTAACTAGACTCAGGGCACTTCCTAGCACACCTACCTTCCTAAGTCCATTTGAGCTCACATATGGGAGACCTTTTCTGCTTCATAACTTCTCCACTTCTGATAATCTTCCTCCCATCACTGACTATATTCCAGTGCTGTCATTCCTCTGGTACCCACTGTGACAACAAGTGAATGCCCCCTCTTACAACCAATAGATACCGCTCATTTGGCACTACCTATATTTCCTGGAGATTTAATATATCTTAAATCCTCTAAGCCTACAGGATTAGATCCTACATGGACCGGCCTCCACCTGGTCGTCCTCTCAACAACAGTGGTAAAAGTTGCTGGTCTGCCCTCCTGGTTCCACATCACTGGAGCCAAGCAGTGTCCAGACAACTTCACTGTACTTGACAACTCTGCTCTTCCTGATCCTGAGCCCTTATTGCCTGAGTGTTCTTCACAACTCCTGTCGCCTACATGTCTTCACCTAACTGTGCATTTAAAAACCCCAGGATAACTCATGTATTGATTTTCCATCTAGTTTCTGATCCCCTACCTTCTGCTGGTCTTTTGTTCACCACCAGACTCTGGACTGTTTGCCCAGAGGACTTTCAGGAGCCACATAAGAGTTCTTTGATCTTGGATGCAAGCCTTCACTAATGATAACTTCTCATCCTGGCTGAAACACCAGTCACTAGCCTCTATATAGGCACAAATCATCATCTTGTCAACCTCCTCCCCCCAAGACAATGCCCCCATTCAGCAGGAAGCAGTCTAAGAGATTCATCGCCCCTTCATAACAACTAAAAGATGAAAATGCTATGTTCCAGCACAAGTACAAGTTGCCAAATTATCATGTTCCTCATTCAACATGGGTGAATACCCAAAACAACAGCTTGTCTTCCCAATGGCCAGTTCTTCCTTCTTCCCCACCCCAGTCCTGGATACCTTTCCTGCACACACAAGGGAGCCTCCAGTCAGCTCCTTGTGTGTCATTGAACATGCCCCTCAAGCTCCACCCCTAGAAAAAGTCCATAGTCTCAGACTTTCTGACTTAGGTCAGAGGTTCCTCCCATCTCCCTGACATCCACCCTCTCTGTGTCCTGCTCAATGGCAATAAAAGCCTTTTCCATCATTTTCTTTTACTTCTGCTTCTCCATTGTGCCACCAAAAAACCTAACAAAGGTCCCCACAGAACCTGTCCATCCCATACAGCTGAGCACAGCCTGACATCCTCCAACCATCAATATACATGTTTGTTGAGCAGTTTAGCCAGGTTCTATTCCGAGATTCAGATTACTAAACTGAAAGATGAAAATAAAAACACCAACCTCACAGTTTGAAGACAAACATAAAGCAAGACACACAGTTTGTGACACCCCATAACAATCTCCACCCCACAATCATTCCTGGATCTGCTTCTTGCTGGGCCCCTCTGGGGTCAACTGCTAGGTATCTTCCTAGCAAAGAGGCCTGTGGGTATTTCATGAATGTCAAACCTGCTTCCTCTGCCCTGGTCAAGAGTGTCTGCTGTGGGAACATAGGGTTGCATGATGCACCCCAAAACTGCAGTCAGACTCCAGTAGGAAGGGGTCCTAATAAAATTCACACAATGAGGGCAAGAGCAGGGAGTCTGTTTTGGTCTTGTCATGGTCACCTGGGTGAGTCAATGGGGCCTGGCTACCTCTCCCTGGAACAACACTGTCCCAACCCTGGGTCTGTTAGCCACTTCCTCAAAGAGCCCCATGGACACATCCACTCCACACAGGGTCACAGGGGCTGTAGCTACTGAGGCAGCTTTGGAAGACACTACGGGGAAAGAATTGAGAGGGCTGGAAACCAATCTGGAGTTTTAGCGTCTTATTACACACTGTGGATATACTTGAATGCGACAGTCCTCCAAGGGTGGCCTCTGAGACAATTTTCCTGAGACACAGACAGAGATTACAGCCACCCTCACAGGAAGGAGACAGAGTATCTTAAAAGCCTCTGCTCTCTCAGCAAACTAATGACCCTGGATGCACCTAACATTTTTTAAAGAAGTCAAAGTCCAGATTCTCACAGCCCGTGAGAAGTCCCAAGCAAGGGACTACAGAAATCAGCACTTCAGGTGAAAGGAAAGGGAGGCACTAAAGATGTTAGTATGACCCACTAGTCTGATGGAACCCCGAGTCTCCCTGGGGGTCTCCTGGGCCAGGAGGCAGCGGTGTCCAAAAAAGAGTCTGGGACCACCTGTCTCTGCCGAGTCCACTCAGGACAGCCCTCTGTCACTCTGATGAGGCACCCAGGCTCCACTACAGTTTTACTCTGTATCTCTCTACAGTTTGTGTGACTAACTATGAACAAAAGGAGTAAGCACAACCGCAGCAACAGAGACCCCAGTGGGGGACCAAGACAGCAAGTGTATCGCAAATGTCAGTCAGGCTGAGACCTGGCCACTTGGCCAGACTGTGACAGAAAGGGCCGAGCTCAGGCCCAGGTTCCCAAGACTAATCCTGTCAGGTCACGCATGACAGGTGTGAGAAGCAATTCTGAAGAAGGGTGAAGGAGCAGGAATCAGTCTCCTGGTTCCCAGCTTAACTAGGAAACTACAGGAATGAAGGCTTTGGCACCAGTGCAGCAGGAAAGAGAATGGGGAGCCTACCGGTGCCCTGAAGAGCCCAGCTCACTGGGACAAAGCCAGATGCAACTCAATGGAGGAGGCAAAGATGTTGCAACACACAGGGCTGGAATAGCCAGACACCCAAGGACCAAAGAATGAACTGGGACCTCAGGTCTCATAAAAATGAACTCAAAATTCATCCTTGGCTTAGGACATAAAAACAGAAGGAAGTCTTTGGGACCCAGAGCTGGCTAGTTGCAGATCCTTTTACAGGCTGTGCTTTTGGTGCTAAGATCTCCTTGCCACACCTCTTGTGTGTTTCTTGGACAAGTCCTACAGTGTCAGGCCATTATCAAGATGTGGCTCATCACTACAGAAAGGATTCAGCTGAGACTGGGGATGGAGCTAGGTGGGAGAACATTCACCTACATGAGACCCTGGCTTTACCATCAGCAGCATATGTAAAAACCCAGTATCTCCACATGCTGGGGTACAGCCATGAGGTAGTGGAAAGCCCACCTGTCATGCACAAGGCTGTAAGTTTGACACTCACTGTATGTCTGTGGGTGTCCGACTACGTTAGCATTACTGAATGTGGGTAACAGCCATGCTGGGTATGGGGGTGTACCTGTGTAATTCCAGCACTCGGAAGGCTGAGACAGGGGGATCTCTGCAAGTCTGAGACCAGGCTGGGCTACAAAGTGAGCTCAAGGCCAGCTTGAACTGCATAGCAAGACCCTGTCTCAAAAAGACAGACAGGGGCTGGTGAGATGGCTCAGTGGTCTAAAGCACCTATTTAGAACAAGCTTAGCAAAGCACAGGGACCGCGGTTCAATCCCCCAGCATCACATGCCAGCCAGCCCTGCCCCCTGGTGGGCTGAGCTGGCCACACACACACACACACACACACACACACACACAAAATAAATAAATAAATAAATAAATAAATAAATAAATAAAATTTAAAAAAAAAAAGACAGACAGACAGACAGACCAACTGATCAACCGACCAAAAGAAAACAGTAACAGCAGCCACAAACTCTTGTCTATAGCCATAAAATATATTGGAAGATTCAAATATACTATTTTAATCATTTTATTTAGCCCTACATATGCAAACTATTACAATTTCAATATGTACTTAGCACAAAAATTTGTAAGCAGTTTCTTTCACGCCCAGTCAGTAACCCAGTGTGTATTTCTAGCCTCGCTTCCAGTCTTGCTTGAGGCCCTGGGATTTCTGTTCGCACAAGAGGGGATATCTTCCCTGCTGTCCAGCGTGGGCCTCAGTGACAAGATGCAAAGGACCCTGGGGTCAGGAGGTGGCAGGTCCACTCCGGGGCTGTGACACACGGGCATGTAGGGGGAAGGGGGAGAGGAGGCTGGGCCTCTGCTGGGATCCAGCCAAGCCTGAGTATCTGGCTCTCACTGTCAGTCAGCAGGTGCTGGGCCTCAGTTTCCTCATACAGATGGGGAAACCCAGTCTACACTACACTTTCTCTGCATGTCCTCACCCGTTTAAACCTCAGACCATTTCTGGTACCATTCACAAAGTTTCCATCCTGCCCCCTAGAACTCCGTGTCCTGCCGCCATGCTACCCCTCTGTGTGCAGTGCAGATCCAGAGGGCATGGTGGGTGATGTCTCCAGCCCCAAGTCCCCAGCATAGTGCCAGATCAGAGCCTGCCTGGACCCCCCTGTGATGGCTCAGCCTCCTGTTCCCACATGTCTCACTCTGCTGCAGCTTCCCTGGAAGGCCTGGTTGTCCTTCCAGCCTCACAGCACAACCAGCTGCATGGGCACCAGTGCTCTCACTCAGAATGCAGGACACTGGAGGCAGGGCGCAGCCCTGAAGCTGCTGGGTCTGATTTCCTTCCTACTAACAAAGCCTAGTGTGCAACTCCCACCCAAACTCCCTGGTCTGCTTTATGGGCTGCAATCTGTCATTTCCTAGCTGGGACTTAGATTTGTTTTGTTTTTTGAGACAAGGTCTCACTATGTAGACCAGGCCAGCCTCAAATCACAGTGATCTTCCTGCCTCAGCCAGCCAAGTGCTAGAATTAGAGACATGTGCTACCACACACAGCTTTCCTTTATAATTTTTTCTCTGTTCTTTCTAAACTTTTTAGCTTCATCCGAGAGAGTATCTGGATTTTTGATTTTGCTTTTGGTTCTTTGGAGAAGACATGTCCTCTACTATCTAAAAAGGTGAACTAAGGCAGTGTGGGCTTCAGCAGGAGGACTGCTGCTCTCCCATGGACTCAGAACTAAGTGACCTGGTGGGGAAAAGAGCCCTGAGCACCTCTTGCCCAACACGGTGCTAAGGCGGCACTGATGTCCTGCTTCTCCAGGCAGCTCCGGGGTCCCCAGAGTGAGTGGGCATCCACACCTCCAGAGCTGCAAGGATATAGTTTTTTTCCTGAAACTTACCCAGTCTGTCACAGCAGCAGGAAATAGGCCTTGACAGAAACCCTCTCTCCATTTGTAAAACTCCTACCTGACCACTAACTAGGTCCATTAGGACCCAAACAGAATGCCCCACCCATGCCATGTGGGAATGCCACATTTCCACATAGACTATTCCTCCCTGCTCCTTAAGTGCCAGACACTAAAACAGGCAAACAACTGCTGCAGACCTCCCAGCGGGACCTGTCACATGCTTTTGTGGGTTAGAAAGACGCATCCTCTCAGCCCCTCCAAAGTGCTCCATTAAGACGTGTCCCCTTGTTTCCCAGGCCCCACTGTGACAACACAGGACAGGGACATCCTTAGCCTGCCCTGGACCCACTTTTTTCTTGGATGCTCCTTCATGAACCCCTCAGCTGTGCACCTTTTTCCTGGTCTTTGGTTCCTCCCTAAGGGACAGCCTGGCAGGCTCTGTCACCCTCCCTCTGTGCATTGCACTTACCCCAAGCCCCTCAAGCCAGCATGCCCACCTCTTTGGCTAGCCATGCCTCCTACAATGGCCATCAAACATGCTAACTGCATCTCAGAGGGCAGCATACCCTCTTTGGCCCTGATCAAACTGCTTCAAGGATATAGCTTCCAGTGTACTGAAAATACTGACTCTGTCACACTGGGAACACATCTGTGAGACCCAAACCCCAGGATAAGCCTGTCATCTGCAGCTCTGCCTGCAACAGAGAGAGATTTTGAGACACTGAACAGCAGGGCTTAGTATGCAAGGCCCCTCCAAGTTGCAGGGCTATGGGACCTTGGGACTCACACCGCAGGGCCATAGCCACTCTGAGGCTGAGGACATCAGAGGTGGCAGTCCCCTGTGCTGCCAGAGGAGAGCATTCAGGCCAGCTCCACAGAGCAGGCAAGAGCTTCCTGAATTGGGCGGTCCCAGGGTGCTTGCTCTGCACTTCTCCCCAATGTCCCAGACCTCCCCATAAGGGCCCAGTTGCCTGAGGGTCCCAGGATGAGGCACTTCCTATTGCCCACTGAAGCAGCTCCTGGGCCTGGCTCTTTCTGTCAATGCTCAAAGTGCCCCCCTCCCAGGGGTGTCCCCCCCACCCCCACACTGCCGGCCCTACAGATCCTGCCTGGTTCCACCCCAGAACCTCTGCCTTGCCAGATGCTGCCTGGGTCAATCTCACCCTGATCTCCACCCATAGCCCCCCTCAGTTCAAATTACCCTGCTCAGACACTGGGGTCTGGTCCCTGCTCCCTTCTTTCTGCCTGCATTGTCACCTAATACACTCATTGCTAGCTACCTACACTGCCTGTCCCACCTGCCTGAACACTGGGGCTACCAGGCCCGGCACCTTCAAGGTTGGCTGCAGCTTGAGACACATGCTAGGTGCTCAGTGTGCCTTGATTACGTGTGAGCTGAGGGTGCAAATGCCCCACGCACACACACACTGCAAGGGGAGCCGTCAGGTGTCGTCCACATGGCTCACAATCCAAACTGACACCTAGAAAATGCTAGGAGCTGCATCTGAGTGAACGGGGCTCCCTCCCAAACCCAGCCACCCTGACAAAGCTGGTCAATGGCACTTGTGGCTATCTCTTCATTTATTAATTTGTGTCCTTAAGAAATAAAGCATCCCGGCCCCTTCCAAAACGGAACACAGTTATACGTTCTTGGCTGGCAATGTTTTTCGCAAAAATAGGAATCAGATATAAAAAGAAAAACTCCATAAAGAAGAGAATTGAGAGCCTTTCCCTTTGAAAATCCCAACTCTGATCCCACCAAGTCTGAATGGCTCCCTGGGAGGCCGGGATTTGGAGCCAGAGGGAGCCCAGAAAATATGGAGAAGGTGACAGCACTCAGGCCTGGAACAAAACGTGGCCATGGGTGGGGATCCTGTCACTTAGGAAACAGTGTAGGCATCACTGAATTCTCCAGGGAGGTCTTCCTTGTCATCCGCTGTGGTTGGTCACAAAGCCTCCTAGTCACCTCCAATGGTGGGTCACAAACCTAGGTCACCTTCCCCTGTCACCCTCAGGGACACAGGACCAGGCGGGGCTCTCCACGCCCACCTAGTGAACTGATGTTCCAGGAGTGGCTTGAGAGCATGTGGGTTCTGAAGGTTTTGCACAGGCACAGGTTCACGTGTCCCAGTCACACGCGTGCTGCTCCCATGTCCAGCCACCTGGCCACGGCAAGGGTCACTTCCAATGTGTGCAAAAGGCCAGGGCGGCCGCTTTGGGGGCTGCACAGTGGTGGAGCCCAGGAAGCACTTACCAGGGGGTTGCACTCTCCATCCGGGGTCAAAACTCACCCCCAGGTCACTGGAGCCACACAGGGCCTGGTCCCCACCTGTCCACCCCTTCCCAACAGAAAAGCACATGCCACCTGCGTGTCTGCATCCCCCCCTCTGCCACCAAAACACTTAATAAAGTAATTAGTAAAGGAGTCCTGGAGAGCCCACCACCCCATCTCAGCATTTTTACACCCCAAAAGGGATAGGACGTGGAGACCCTAGCGTGGGCTCTCACGCCCGTGTCCCCGGCCTAGGGGCCAACTACAGCCAGCCAGCCGTGGGCGTCGCCGGCCCCCTGGGCCCGGCGTGGGCGGTGGGCGTGGGTGCTGGGCCCGGTCCCGAGGAAGGGTAGAAGCTGGACCCGAGTGGGCAGCGGCCTGGACGCGATCCCAGCCAGAGGCTCGCGTGGCGGCCCGGCGTGGGCACGGGAGCGGTGGGGCCGTGGCAGCGGGACCGTGGGGCCGGCGGGCGGGACCCG
>NW_004524621.1:3940373-3979237 GCF_000260255.1 Octodon degus | reverse complement strand
CGGGGCTCTACCTGCGCGGGACGGCGCCGAGCGGGCCGGATCCGGACTCCGGGTTGCGATCCGCTCCGGAAACTGCGCAGCACCGGAAGCCGTGGGGCGCCGGCGCGGCATCGTGGGAGTTGTAGTGCGGGGCTGGCCGGCTGGGCCGGGGTCGCGCGGTGGGCATCGCGGACGCTGCCAGCGGACACAGAGGGCTCCACGCCGCGTCCCCCCACCCTTCGTGCGGAAGGTGCCCAGCCCTCCCCCAGCGGCCAGCACACCCGTCTTCACAGCAGGCTTGACGCTGACCCGGCACTGGGTTGCCAGAGTAGATCGGGCGTCCCGGGTCTTCGGAGCAGATAGATCCGCCGTGCCTGGCAGGGCCAGAGCTTGCCCTGGACCCGGGTGTTGGCTTTAGGTCCACACCGCCGCCTCCTTATGGGCTCCCGGGGCAAACTCTGCTGACTGGCCTTGTGAATCAGAGATGGCCCGGCAGGAGATTGAGCACCCTGGGGCACGGTGAGGCGGGTTGAAAAACACGCAAGTGCTCAGGGCCTCCACCAAAGGTGTTAGCGCCAACGCCAGTGTACGCAATAAGAAAACTACAGCGAGGCCGTTTTTATTTACAAGATTAGCAAGGATAAAGTTTAGAGCGGTACTTGGAAAAAAGCAGAGACTCTCTTGTCCTCTGCCAGTGGCACAGGGCCCCCATTCAGGTGACCACGGCTGTCCACGAAAGCCGAGGCTTGCTCCCTAGAGTCCCACACACAGGGGGTCCCCCGCAGATGGACACCCTCTCAGCGCCCCAGAGTCAGCCAGGGATCCAGGACCTCTGGCCAGCCGGCCTGTCCTTCACTTGGTCCCTACTGCACTGGGACAGCACGTGTTCCCGCAGCTTGCCCCATCCTTCTACATATCTTTCCTTTCCAGTCTTTGTCCAAATGCACCACCCCCTAAAGCCATCCTCCCCTACTCCAGAGTGATGACTTTTGATTCCAAAGTGCCCTGCCCTATGCAACAGCACCACAAGCCCAAGCAGATAGTTTACAGGTCAGAGTGCCCATCACAGCAGGAGTGAAAGATACCTAAGTCCTTCTACACACTGCGTGGGCCAAGCCTGGAGCTCACAGCGCCCTCTTCCCCTCCCGCCATGCTCACTTTCCCACACTCCTCCCCTACTGCCCCAGGCCTGAATGAGTTTAGTACAGCCCCTCAGTAAAGGCCAGAAATAAGGCTGTCTGTCTGAGGCAGGCTTACATTGCACATTCTAAAGTCAGGAGCAGGGGCCAGGGAGATAGCTCAGTAGAATAAGCACTAGCCTGGAAGCACAAAGGCCTGAGTTCAATCCCCGTTTCTGCAAAAATTCAGGAGCAAAAGTGCTGCTGAAAGCATCAAGTGTGCATCACGAACGATGCACATCTTTGAATCATGGACAGAAAGAAATGCCCAACTCAAAGGGATCCATGTGAAGGTGATGTGTGAGACCAAATTGTAACGGGGCAGCATGGGAGGGCTCTCTGGATCTGACAATGGTGCATCCCAGAGGGTTTCCAGTGAAGCACCCCAATGCCTGCAGACAGAAAGACAGATAATAGTAGATAGGGAGACAGCAATCAGATGAACAAAATCGGTGTATCTCAGCAACAAGTGTATGGCTATGGGTCTGTGTGATTTTTTTAAAATGACATGAGAATTTTTTTTTAAGCAAATGGGCTTCTACTCCTCACACCTGCAAACACTGGTTTTCCCTGAACACAGACCAGACATGGCTCCAGCTCTTTACCAACCAGCACCCCTTGTTGGCTTAAATGTAAAACTTCTGTTGAAGGTGTCATAGCCAGGGATAGTTGCACAACCCTAATCCCACCCCTTGGAAGGCTGAGGCAGGAGAATTGCCACCAGATCAAGGCCAGCCTGGGCTCTATAAAGCAAGGATAGTTTGAACTACAGAATGAGACCCTGTCTCAGGAAAAAAAAAAAAAAGCATAGCTATCTTTAGCTACTTTGCTGCTCATCTCTACCTTTTTATGAGGAGATGCTTGTTAGCAAACAAATTAATTCATACTCTGTGCAAACATGGAATCTTACTTTATGGTATTCTTGCCTGTTGCTGGCAGCCCTAAAGTATGGAAATGACCGTGTAAGGTCATGTCTGATCTCTGCACTTGTCTCTGGCAGGTAAATTAAGGTGGGTTAATTCGGGCAGTGTAGACAGATGGGCCAGAACCCACAGTTCACCTGAGGGAACCAGCAGCAGGTCAGATTGGAAAGCTGGCCCAAGAACATGTTGACCTTCAGTGGCTCCGTGACCATGCCAGGCCCCTCAGGCCCACTCCAGAGCACTGTCACACCCATAGCTGAGCTGGATCTCTCCCACCTGGGCCACCTGCCAGGGTAGGCATGGATAGCAGGTGTCCTTGAGATGACCACATCTCTGTGCCCTTGCAGCTCAGGTGGGTCTCTGTCTAGGTGGGTAGCCTGAGTCACACCCCATGTAGCCTTCACCTTACCCTACACATTACTCCCCAAATGTGTCCCCCAAAAGGTGGGCCAGGCTCTTCCACTGGGGAATGAAGGCCCAGAGAGTCCTTGGCATGAGTGCCCACTATTCAGCACCACCTGAGGGGGCCCATGCCACTCTCTGAAAGTGTATGATTTGATTTGATTTTGTCTTTTGAGGCTGGCCTCAAGCTCATTTTGTAGCCCAGGCTAGTCTTAAACTTGCAGCCATCCTCCTGCCTCGGCCTCCCAAGTGCTGGGATGACCGGCGTGTAGCATACAGCTGTCATCCCAGCACTCTAGGAAGCAGAGGCAGAGACAGGAGAACTGCAAGTCTGAGCACTGCCTGAGCAACATAGTAAGGCCCTGCCTCAAAATAAAAAATACAAAGTGTTGGGGAAGTAACTGAGTTCACAGGCCCAGGGTTCAACCCCTGGTGATGGAGAAATGTTAGGAGGAAGTCTTGCTGAGAGATAAGGCTGAACAGACAACGGTTCCCACCAGCCCTTCTTACAGGCTTCTGGCTGTGGTCATGAGCCCCATTCAGGGACAAAGAAAGACCCTAACTTGGAGACCCTTGAGCCCACCCACCCCTGGGACTCCCAGTCACATAAGGCTTGGCACAAACCACTCTGTGCTGTGTTCCATGTGCACATTTATTTTTTCCAATGGCCACTCCCACTGCAGCCAGGCGTCCTCAGTGGGACTTGGCCAGGCCGGTGCGGGGTCGAGCCTGTGTCTAAAGTGCTGCTAGGCTGCAGTTGCCACCACAGAATCCAGTGCCCACGCTGCTCTCCACCCCTGGGAACCTTTCTTCTCTTTTACTGTGGGTCTGAAACAGCACCAGGGACAGCCTTAGTGACAGTGGGATACCGTCTAGGATCAGCAGAGAACCCTGAAGTTCTGGGGTTCCACTGTCTCCCTGTGGGGCAGTGGAGACAGCTTGGCATCAGGCTTGCTACCGAGACAGACCTGTGCTCCACCGGCAGAGGTGCGCAGTTTGACTTCCAGTGTCCAGCTGTGTGATGCTGAGGGTCAAAGCCCCAAAATCTCCAGTGTGTGACCCACAAAATGCCCACTTTCTGGTGGCAGCAATGCAGTGAGGCCCCTTTCTGCTCAAGAAGAAAATGCCAGCCTCTCTTCGGCAGATGCAGCCAAAAATCTAGATGGGCAGAGACCAGCCAGGCAGCCGTGGTGAGGAATCCAGGGCTAGCGTTGGACTTGAACTTGGTACTTGGTTAAAATAAAGTGCTCTTGTGAATCCTCTTCACAGCAGGTTTTCCACCGGAACAAGAGGTCCCGACTTCTGTTATTGCTACAGGAAATATACACATGCTCCCAAAGGGCGCAAAGGACACAGGCAGCCCCTAACAAAGCAGGCTGGCCGAGGGGTAGTGGCCCATTCCTAGCCAGCCCCAGCGCTTGCTTCTGGAGACACAAATGTGTCACTATTTGTGTTTCAGGGAGAATTGCTTTTAAATTTTCATCCACAAAAAAAAATTTATCAAGAAAAAAAAAAAAAAAAAAACGAAAACCTGAATCCACCAAAGCTTGTGGCAGGTAAGTCACCCATGAGCATCCTCGGCATGTGCTGTGTCACCTGAGCCCATCTTTATCTTTAATGACTCGATCTGACACATCTTACACCATGAAGAAATAGCCCCAGCAGATGCTGGGAAAGGGCCTTCACAACTTCAGGACAGCTGTTTCCTCAGGTGCCCCCAAGGCCTCCTGCCATCTCTGACATCCCTGTCATCCTCTGCTACACCTGTTCTCTGTCACAGGAAAGGCCACTTGCTGGAGGACACACACACCGCCCGCAGGAAGCCAGCTCCACACAGGGACATAAACAGTGGGCAGAGGCTTGGGAGGCTCACTTAGGAACAGGATGGTTAAAAGAGCTTTTTCTGTTTAGAAAAAGCACAGCTAAAATTCAGATGCTGAACATTGGAATGCAGGGACCCACTGGAATTTCAAAACCAAACCACAGAAAAGGTGTCAGTAGGCCTCCTTCACACAAAGATCTGAGGCCTGAGCATTGGGACACTCAAAAAGTTTCAGATTTCTTGGGGTGTTTGTTTTGTTTGGTACCAGGGATTGAACTTGGGACCTTGCGCTTGCCAGGTTTCTGAGTAGTTTGGGTTTTCAAAAGAAGGGATGAACAATCAGGAAAGCCTATTCACATACTCCAAAATCAGAAAAACTTTGACTTGTGAAACTCTTTGGACAAGGGTCCTTAGTCTGTACTCAAATACTTCTGATCAGGGCCTGAAATTCCAACACACCATAGCTTCTTAGGACTAAGCCTGGGTAGCTTGGCAAGGTGGCACAACCTGTCCTAACCCCAGCTGTTCAGAGGCTGAAGCAGGATTGCCAGGTTCAAGCCTGGAAAACTTAGACACTCCCCCATATATATATATTTTTTCTTTAAATGTCTGGGAGTGAAGCTCAGAGGTAGAGTATTTGCCTAGCATGTGCAAGGCTGTGGCTTCAATCCCAAAAGAAAAGAAAAAAAATAGATTGTTGTATGTCACAAGTTCTGCCCAGAGAATGACACAGTAATACTTCAAGTGCAACAAAAGATTAAGGTGACCTCCATTTCAGAGAAAAAAGTAGTGGTCACTGACTCTGTGGACTAACTTGGTAACATCGTGGATTTTTGAATTTTACAGTGACTAACTTTAGAACAGAACCTTAAAAAAAGAGAAAGTGGCTATAAAGTCATCTTAATTTCACTTGCTAACTTCTAAATACCTAAAAAATGTTCAACATGAATTTCAAAGTGAGATTTCGGGTGTAGTTTTTGAATCTCTCCCTCAAAAACAAGAAAGAAAAACAAATGCCATAATGGGGGCTTTTCCCCAGTTTCTGCTCATCAGTGGCTCTGCCTCCCCTGAAATCCATGGTCTGGACTCACAGAAGGCCTCCAGTGAGGCTGGCGCCCCATCCCACACCTGTGCTTAGGGTCAGGTTTTCACACCAGCGTTCTCCAGCTCAGTGAAGCTGAATCTGAGGAGGCTCCACCGCGGCCAGGGCAGTCGCTCTGGAGTACACTTGTGTCCTGGGCTGCAGACGGTCACCAGGCCTAGAGCAGGCAGACGGTCACAAGGCCTCGAGCGAAGCGCTCACTGCACGTGGGCTGGAGGGAGCTCTCAGTCCCTTATGCTCACCTAAGGACACTCCAAAATGTGCACGGCGCCCTGTTCATAGCAGAATGCTGCACAGCCCTACAAAGTCCTTCGAGCTGGTCCTTTTGCTATTACACTTGTATTCCTAAGGCTGACCCCTGAGACTCAAGGTCATTTCCATGACAGCCCCGGACAGACTTTGGGCAGTCAATGGCATTTGGCAAGACTCGTGCATGTGAATTTGGTGACCCAGTGCTCACTGCCCTGACTTCCTATCCCTAGCCCCATGGGCACCCTGAGCTTGACAGGACTAGGAAAGCATAGGAACCACAGCACCCTGCACACATCTGCACCTGCAAGGAGGCTCCAGGTGAATTTGGAAGCGCCGAGCAAAATATGCATAGGACTTATGTTGGGATTGCACACATGTGCAAGTTCTATGACTAATACTAAAGGCAAGTGCCTTCCTAGATTTCCATTCCTATCATAACTTGCATTTATCAAAAATCCCGTCATCTTCCTGTCACCTGGGCGAGGTGCATTGTAATTCCAGCAGAGGCTTAGGCAGGTAGGTGTCCCACCCCTCTGGTGCCTGGGGACAGCACGGGGTCACTGCCTCCTCCTAATACAGTCAGGCCTGGCCCCCAGTGCTGTGCTTGTGGGTGCAGTGAGTGAAACTGGTTCTGCCTGCCCCTTACCACCACTGTCAGTCACATCACATTATTCCCCTCCTTCCAGAAAAGCCCCACACCCAGGCTGGAGCATGGCCTGAGCTGGAGGTGGCAGATGTTGCAGGGGGCACCTGGCACGAACTGGGCTCATCAGCATTCTTTGGGCAAAGCTCCTGGCTGCAAATGCTGGCTGTTTTCCCTTCCAAAGCTTAGACTGTTGGAAGAAACCAAGCAAGCTAGGCAGGCATTGGGCAGCAGCAGGTACCCTGCTCTGTCCTGGGCACATCGTGGCCCCCATCTGTGGCTCCCTGAGGAAGGAGGTGGCCCTGCGGGCGGGCTACGTGCAGGGCTCTGCGGGCACTCCGTTCACAGTGGCATCCCTGCCCCGCTGCCAGGGGAGCAGTCTCTTGTTGAGGATGCGGGTGAGGGTCTTGTTTTTCCTGTGGGCCCCCTCTGGCTGCTGCAGGAACAGCAGGTCGTTGTGTGACTGGCTCAGGCCTGGCTCCTTCTGCTGGTGCCGCCGGTGGAAGAACAGCTTTGCACCTTTCCTGAGGATTCCTCCTGCAAGAGGAGCATAGCACATTCAGACAGGGTGATGGAAGGACCCAGGCGTGACAGGCAGGAGCGACTCGGAGGAAGCAGGAAGGCAGCTCGCAGGCAGGACCCTGCCACAGGGGTCAAAAGCTTTTCCCACCAGACAGCCATCCAGGTGCCTCTGCACCTTCCTTCCCTGGGGCAGGGCCAGCTGGCCGTGCAGCCCAAACCAAGCAGGGTCCCTGAGAGCAATGCACTCACTTTCTCAGGAAACTTAAGTAGCAGTTATTATTGGAGACTGAGACTTTTTAAAAATAATTCCAGATCTTATGTGTGTGCATGCGTGTGTGTGTGTGTGTGTGTGTGTGTGTGTGTGTACGCAGGCTACAACATAGGACATAAGTTACTTGATCATTATCAACCTACAAAACCTCAGTTTGGGGCTGGGATATGGCTTGGGCACAGTGTGCTTGCCTAGGATGCAAGAGGCCCTGGATTTAATCCCTACATTGCTAGAAGAAAGGAAGGGAAGGAGAGATGGAAGAAGGGAGCAAGGGAAAGAAAGAGAAAGAGAAAAAAAGAGAGGAAGGGAAAGACAGACAGAGGAAGGAAAAGGGGATTGGAGAAGGAGAAAAAGAGGGGAAAAAAAGACACAGACTTTGCATGATTTGTCCTCTCTGTGTCGGATGTCAGTTGGCAGCATATGGAACAGCAAGCAGTAGCAATAGCCAGGTATGGCAGGGACACAAGGGCTGCCTTGAACTCACGAAGCAGCCTAGGCTGGCCTTGGACTTGAGGTGATCTTCCACCTCAGCCTCTGGGACTGCCAATGTATACCACCATGCCAGCTGAGTTACGTAAAGGGACCTTGTATCAAAAAAAGAAGGAAAAAAAAATAGGCTGGAGATATAGCTCAGTGGCGCAAGTGCCTACCTGGAAACCACAAGGTTGAGTCCAATTCCTGATTTAAAAAAAAGAAAAGAAAGAAAGAAAAAGAAAAACAATCAACAGCAATGGTTTCTTCAAGATTAGGTCCAAGCCATGGTATTTGGTTCTCTACAAATTAGCCTCGCATCCTGGTACATCCTAGTTCCCAAGGTCAGGGAGGCCGTGGAGCCAGCTTGTGAACTCCATCATCATGCATGTGGGGGATTCATGGTTCTGGGGGCAGGCAGGCCTGCGGGGGGAGTTGGGAGATTTAGCCCCTTTCTGGTAACTCAGACTTTCTGCAACAGGCATTTGACAGCCACAGTGCAGCTGTGCTGCTGAAAGAAAGGGTAGGGAGCACTTACAAATGATGTGTGCCCGTGTCAAGCAGCTAGGGCACGCTGCGTAATCAGCACCTACTACAGGTACAGAGTGACTTAGGATGCCACTTTGGGATTTGACTTTTGGGGCAAATGTCTTGGTTTCATTAGTAGATGTGAAGACAATACAGAGTTCCAAGGACCAGGATGAATTTAATCTGGTCAAAGCTGATAGAGAATCACATGGTCCATTCCTGTAATCCTACCATGCAGGAGGCTGAGACAGGAGGATCACCATGAGATCAAGGCCAGCCTGGGGCTATACAGTGAGTTCAAGGTCAGCTGTGGGAAGGCCAGCAAGAATGAAAAGGGAGAATATAGATGTGGAAATGACTTGGGTCCTACCAGCAAGCCTGGAGGGTGCCATCGAGGGATATGAACAGTTCCTAGGCTCATTCATGTCCCTGGAAGGCAGCTGATCAAGAAATATCACTAGCTGCCGAGGACAGCTGAATGTCCTCTCCAGTGGACAGGGCTGGTGAGAAGAGTGGCCGCTGTAGCTGATCCCTGTGGATAACGACCCGTGGGACACAAGGATGGTGGTCACAAGCACAAGAGCCCCCAGAGTGCAGGAGGCGGGATGGAGGATGGGATCGGGCAAGGCCTGGAGGTTCCCAACCCAGGCTTGGCTCAGTGGTCTCTGAAAGCTGAAGACACTGCCTCCCTGGCTGCAGCAGAAGGGAGGACAGCCCCATTCTCCCCCAGAGAAACGGAGGCCCTGGAGGGAACCCAGCAGCCCAGGCCAGGCCAAACCCAGCCTCAGGACCCCAGCGGGGGAGGCAGCCCAAGAGTCCATCCCTTGCGCCCTGGCACTGAACCTGGTCAGGGGCTGAGCAGGGACCGGGCTCAGGGCCTAACTGTGCCCCGAAGTGCATACTCTGAGCTCCTAAGCAGGCCTCAGATAGTGACTTCAAAGAGGTGATCACTTTAAAGGAGCTTGGGGGCAGGCTTGTCAGAGAAGGCCATGTCCCTATAGGAGGGGGGCTGGGTCAGACAGACACACAGAGGGAAGAGGGCGAGAGGACCCTCTGAGGACCTAGAGGAGACCAGGTCTGTCACAGATGGGAGGAGCCAGGAGAGGCAGGGACAGCCCCTCACAAGGGCTCCCCCTGTAGACACGATGATTCAGCCCAAGGTTCCAGAAGCAAGAAATAGTGAGGTTCTGCTTCTCTTTGCTTTGTGCACCACAAGGGATTGAATCCAGAACCTTCATACTGAAGGTTTCCCAGCTTGTTAAGAAATTCTATTCTGAGACAGGGTCTCACTAAATTGCAACCTTCCTGCCTCAGATTCAGTGCTGGGATTAAAGATGTGTCCCCCACCCCACCCCCTGCCTTTTCCCCCATCCCAACCATGGCTGCTCGGGTCCCTTAAAGAGAAATTGGACCCAGGCATGGTGGAACACACCTGTGATCCAGCACTCTGGACGCTGAGACAGGAGGATCACCGTAAGTTCAAAGCCAGCTTAAGGTGCATGGCAAGACCCAGTCTCAGGAAAAATCCAAAAAATAAAAACCATATACTTTGGATCACTCTCATCTGGGAGGAAGAGAGGGATGGAAGGAAGTACCCCAACAGACAGAAGAGCTGAGCCCTAGCACCACAGGGGGTGACTAGAGCTTGCAGTCACCTGTCCTGTGTCCTAGGGAGGAGAAAGGCGCCAGTCATGGTGAGGGGGTGGAAACCCTGATTCCCAGATTTGACCCTCGAGTGCTATGCTGGAGTCATGCGGGGCCACACTCCACCCCACCAATGCACACAGTTGTCACATGAGAAATGAACATTTTAAAAAACTGTTAAAGGAGCCAGAAAGCCCACTACCCCAACAGGACCACTACACACTGTGTGGTTGTAACTCATGGGCACCCCACACCCCACACATCGGCACAACTAAACTAACTAATAAACAAGAGAATAATCCAGAGCATGGTTGGGTGAAATTCTAAGCAAGTGATCCAGATTTACGAGCAGGAGGAAAGGAGAAGAAAAAGGTCTTTCCCTGACTTTCTTTTTCTTATTTTGAGGCAGGGTCCTCTCATTTTGTAGCCAGGCTGGCCTTGAGCTCTCAGCAATCCTCCTGCCTCAGCCTCCTGTGTGCTGGGATTATAGTCATGCGTTACCACACCCAGCCCTTTCCCTGATTCTATTAAAAAAAAAAATCACAAGGCTGAAGTCTAAATAAATACTTGATGGAATTAAAGAATAATTATTTTAAATCACAGCCCTAATGTTACGTGTATTTCCAAATTAATTCCTAACCCACATAATAGAAACATCCACCCTAAAATCTCATCAGTTGGGACATGGTGGAGACCTCCTGTAATCGCAGCATTCAGAAGGGACCTGGCTCAGGGACCTGGCTCAGGGCCTAACTGAGGCAAGAGGATCACTGTGAGTTCGAGGCAGCGTGGGCTACATAGCGAGACCCTGTCTCAAAACAACACTGCTCAGAAGCAGCCTGCAAACTGTAGCCGGCTGCTCCTGGAACAGCCAGCTTGCGGAGTCTACCCCACCCCTACCCTCCAGGCAGCGCCCTCTGGCGGTTGTGAAGGAGCCCGCTGACCGCGCGGGTCTGGGAGCTGGGCAGCAGCGGCGCTGGGGAGGGAGGCGGGGCTGGGCGGAGGGGCGGCGGGCCAAGGGTCGGCTTGGTCGCTTCCTACAGCGCGGCAACGCGGAGGAGACCAAAGGTGGAGTAACTTACTGCGCAGGAATTAACTCAGGTCGGCAGAGCGATCCTCTTAGGCTAAAGGAAATGTGCGGATGCGAGAGCAAAACCAGAATGAAAGAGAGTGAGAGCCTGGAAGCATTTACATCACTGCCTGCACGCACGCACGCACGCATGTGCACATGCTCTCTCACACACGTATACCCACACGCGCATGTGCGCATGTGCACACGCACACTCACCCTCGGTGTCACCATGCAGGACATTGGCAAGGTTCTTTAACTTGCCAGTTTCTCCCCAAACCTCTCAGTTCTCTTGAAGTAAAACACACCTGCGGGGTATGATGCTGCACACCTAGTAACCCAGTCTTTGGGAGGCTGAGGCAGGAGCATCACTGAGAGCGCAAGGCCATCCTGAACAGCAGAGCACTCTGCCTCACACCCAAGCCTGACCATGTGCCCACCTGTGTACACACAGCGCAGAGTGTCTGGCCTCTTCACACCCCTGGGCCAGTCTATCGAAGCTTGTTCAAAAGTTAATCCCAATATGGGACTCAAGCTCCTGTACTAGGTATCACAATATGTGAATTTCCAAGAAAATCCCAAACATGCAGGTGTCCTCTGACTCCTTACTAAAGATACAGGAGGTTTGTAAATCAGAAGTAAGTTTCCAGGGCTGGTGAGATGGCTCAGTGGTCTAAAGCACCTACTTAGAACAAGCTTCGCAAAGCACAGCGACCACGGTTCAATCCCCAGCACCACATGCCAGCCAGCCCCGCCCCCTGGTGGGCTGAGCTGGCTACACACACAAAAATAAATAAATAAATAAATTAATTAAATTAAAAAAAAAGAAGTAAGTTTCCAGTGGGATGCAACTTTCACAGGGCTGTTTCCAGTAAGATCCGTTCTGAAATGTTTTTGTAAAAAATGAAAACTATTTGGTAATTACAAGACAGACATCTTAGAGAGGCTAAGTAAAAAGTTCTTGAAAAGATTGGATAGGAAAATAAATTTTAAACAGGGTCTCACTCCGAAGTTCAAGCTGGTGAGCTCACTTCGTAGCCCAGGCTGGCCCTGAGCCACGGCAGTCCTCCTGCCTCAGCCTTCCTGGTGCTGGGATTAGATAGGCACCACAATGCCCGGCTAGAATTGAAAACATTTTAAAAACAAGAGCAAACACCTCCTTCTGAAGTACTAAGAGCCAACACAGCAGCACCCCAGGATGGAAGCACCCAGGAAGCTGGGAACAGATGCGGGTGGCCGCTGGTGCTCCATGAGCTGCCCAGACACCTCAAGCTCAAAGGGCATCATCCACCAGCCTGTGACGGAAGGGACAAGCACATACACACTCTGCTCAGCTTCCCGCGCTGGGCTTCTGTGTGCCTACACAGGAGCCGGCCACCAGGAGGCGCCAGGAGCAAGGTCACTGCGGTGCAAACTCGGAAAGCCCCTCAGAGGCCAGAAGTGGGCAAACCCGCAGGGGCTGAATCTTTTCTGGGAATTCCCAGCCCCTCCTCCTGTTCCTTTAACTCCTCCCCGTCACTGAGCGAGGGGGCAGGGCATAGGTTAAGGGACAGCAGCAGGAGAAGCCCCAAAACGGGGGTAGGAAGTCCGGTGCAGAGGTGCAGGGCTGTAACCCCAGCAATCAGAAGCCTAAAGCGGGAGGACCAGATCGCTGTCAGTTCAAGGCCAGCCTGGGCTACAAAGTGAGACCCTGTATCAAAAAAACAAGAAATCCAAAAAATGGGTGAGCCTGCCCAAGGGCAGACTGGACTCCCGAGGGCAGGTTCTTGGCCTCCGCAGAGCAGGCGGCTCCCTGGGGCTCAGTGGGGCTGCCCGTGCCCTGTGGGGCATTTAGCAGCACTGTTGGCCTCTCCACGCCCGGGGCTAGCAGCTGTGACCGAGACGGTGCCCAGTGTAGGACAGAAAGTCAGAGTGAGTAACTCGGGAGATTCCTGATGTCACCACCTCATGCCACGGTGCTGCTGGGGGCAGGGTGGGTGGAGCAGGAATGAAATCCCCCTCCCCCCAGTAAGGAAAGGGAAACTGAGGCTTAGGCCGTGTGAGTTAGAAGCTGGGCCCTGTCGGGGTTCAGGCTGTGCACGCCTCGCGATGCACACTCAGGCGAGAACCAGCCACCCCAGAACTCTGCGTCTTCCAGTCCCCTCGGGAGCCACCGCCTGCAGGGCTGCTAGGTTCAATGGCCCACTTAGCCTGGCTGCCTCAGCAGTGTACGAGGAGAGCCAGGCGCTGCCCGCGGGTGCCCTCTGCTGGTGGCTGAGCCAGGCAGAGCAAGGTGGATGAGAGGAGAAGCCTGTTCTGGATTCCAAGTGGCAGCAGTGGCTGGGGCGAGGCCACTGGGGCAAAGGGAGCAAGGGAGTGGATGGAGGAGGCAGCTGTACCTTTTCGCTTCTTGGGGACACCCAGCTCCCAGGCGCTCAAGGAGCTCTCGGAGAGCTCATCGCCGTCGGGCTCCAGCAAGCAGGGCCTGCTCCTGGCTTCCTCCTCCACCGTCTCCACTTCCCAGGGCTCCAGCCCGGGCTCCAGGGCTGCAGGGGCGGTAGGCACCAGGGTGGGCTCATCCTGGGCAGGTGGAGCAGAGGGTGCAGCTGCCTCTAGGGTGGCCGGCGTGGTGGCCAGGGCATCCTCCTGAGGGGTGCTGTCCATGGAGGCTGCATAATCCAGCATGAGGGCAGCGTCCTGGTCCTGAGAGAGGGAGGTCTGTGGGAAGAGCACCGTGAGCGAGCGGACAGGAGGACAGGCAGGGGCAGGGTGGAAACACAGACAGTGGCTCTCCCACTCACACCGTGGGGTTTTGTTTGCTTGTTTGTTGTTGTTGTTTTGTACCTTTAGGGAAGGGTCTACAGGGTGTTCAGGGTCTCACTACTAGATCAGACTCTAGTGATCAGCTTGTTTACAGCCTCCCAAGAGGGGGGATTGCAGGTGCACACCACCACGCCCAGTCTCAATTGTGTCTCAGCGTGCCTCAGGAGCCTGGCCAGCACAGCACTGTTTGGTTTTTTGAGACAGGTTCTTGCTGTGTAGTCTAGGCTGGCCTTGGTTCAGCATCCTCCTGCCTGAACCTCAGCAGCCTGAGTGCTGGAATTACTCTGGAGATTTTAAAGCATCAGCAGGTGCAGCCAGCCACCTCGGAAGGCTCTTTTGTCACAACTGCTTGTGACAGAAGGCCCAGAGCAGGTCTCTGGGACACCTGGCCAGGAGGGTCCAGACCCCATGGATGAGGGTGTGTGGGAGTGCTCTCCCCAAGAACAGCAGCATCCACTCTAGGAGCTGCAGAGGCTAGGCATAAGGGTGAACTCTTTCCAGAGGAGGTAAACTTGCATCTCAGATTTAGCCTCTCTTGTTCTTCATCTCTACAGTATTTTCATGCTAATTGAAAGTGGGAATTCATGGGTAGTTATTTCATATCTTTTAAAATTCTATATCTAACCCAGGCTGGTGGTGAACACCTGTCATCCCAACCCTGGGAAGGCTGAGGCAGGAGGAACACTGAGAGGTTGAGGCCATCTTGCACTCTGGAGCCCCCAGGAAGAGACAGCACCAGCCTGGGTGGCCATGGCAGCTGGAGTGGGTATGACAGCAGCTTTGGGGACTCACCTCAGCATATTGGCCCCTCCCAGCTCTGCCCTCTCTGTGGCCCTGCAGGAGGCCCCTCCCCAACCTGTGCCCAGAACTTATCCAAAGTGGATCTGCCAGAACCCCACCTGGAACCCAGCCCAGAACCCATCCTGTGGGTGCTGGCAAATGTCCAGGCATGGTGAGGGGCTGCTCTGGGGACCAGGAGACCCACAGCACACATTTTTCTGTGAACAGACTACTGAGTTCTGGCCACAAAGGATGGAGATGCTTTGGAAGTAAGTGACATGCAAAGAGCGAAAGTTCCCCAGAAATCGGGCAGTGACATAGTTGGGGACTTACATCACCTCTTTGTGAAATGTCTCCTCAAGCTGCAGGCTCGCAGAACACCCTCCCCGCCCCTGTGGATACCTGCAAGCTGCCTGGAAACACACGAGCCCACTGGCTACCGCCCTGCAGCCCCCCGTCGGGGACACAGCCTGATATCCACACACAGGATGTTTTGCGCACTGCTCCTTCCACAAGGGAAGAGACTGTCCCCGACAGCGCCAGCACCCGGCATACCTTGGAGACCCCCGAAATGATGAGTGTACTCTTCTTCCGAGGCGACTTGAGCTTCAGCTTTGAGGACTCACTGAGCTGCCGAATGGCAACCTCGGCCACCGGATCGGAACCATTCAACACCAACAGTTCTGCCAGAGGGGAGGCAGTGCAAAACCCATTAACAACAATGCAGCGTTCCACAGAGTCAGAAGTGGCAGCGATGCCTGCAATCCCAGTACATGGGCAGCTGAGACAGGAAGATCTCAAGATCAGGGCCAGCCCGGCCCAGGCTACATGGCAAGTTCAGGGCCAGAAAGGGTTCTATATGGCAATCCTGCCTCAAACTCCTCCTCTCACAAAAAGGAGGTGGCGTCGAGGGCAAAGCGGAGGTGCCACAGGGTCTCTGAAGCTTGCTGCAGCTTTCGCTATTCTGCTAAATGTGACAAAGCTTTTCAAGTAGAAGTGAGGTGGGACAGAAAGAATACAGACAGGAGCCAGGGGACTGTGATTGCGAGGGACCTGTAGCTTGACGAAACAGCCACTCAAAGTCCCCAGGCTCAGCAGTGCTCGCCACTGACCGGAGGCTAAGCCGCTCCCTTTCCCGCTCCTCACCCCGGAAGTCAGAGGGTCCTAGGATGTGAGGTCCAGACACTTGGCCTGCATTTTTCTTTGGTGCCATAAAGCCATAAATTCCAGACTCTCACCCTCAAACAACAGCACAGGGGCCCGGGAGATGGCTCAGTAGAATAAGCGCTTGCCTGGCAAGTGCAAGGGTCTGAGTTCAATACCCGGTTCCGCAAAAAAAAAAAAAAAAAAAAAAAAAAAAAAAACCAGCACAGTTAGTCAGCTACTGCATCTCTGAGCCACTAATGCATTTCAACTGGTGAAGTCTGCTTTTGCTTCAGCCACTGTCAGGCAGCCTGGCCATTAGAAAATGGACATCAGGTAAGTGATAAACAATGCAAAAATAGACACCCTGGATCATCTTTCTGAGGGTCCCCAAAACCATGAACACTCCCAGCCCCAGCGCTCTGTGCCACTCTCCTGAACTCCGGCATTCTTTCTGGGTGTACGCTTGGACTTTGCCTAATTGATCTACTCGGGCACTCACAGACAGTGCCTTTTTTTTTTTTTTTTTTTAAGACTGGGGTCTCACTATGTAGTCAGACTAGCCTTGAACTCACTAGGCAGCTCATGCTGCACTGAGATTCATGAAGATCCTCCTGCCTCAGCCTACCAAGGGCTACAATTATAGGCAGTGCTGCCACACCCGGCTCCACCTATTGTTAAAAAACTAAACTCCTCCTAAACTAAGAAAAGGAGCTCCACTTCTAGGCAGGTGACAGGATTCAGGAAACAGCTCACCTGCACAGAGAGAGTGAAGAAGTGCTCTCCTACCTGTGTCTGAAGAGGATAGCGTTTTGCTGACCGGTGTGCTGTGGCATGCGATGGCCTGCACAGAGATATCCTTCTCGATGACCTTCACCTTGATGGGCGTCCTCACGGGAGATTCTGTCGGAGACAGACCCAGTTACCATGGTCACCAGTGCTGCACCAGGCTCCAGAAATGGGGATGCTGGCACTGGCCTGGCCTGGTTGCCTGTTTGTGAGTTTTGGTTTGGTTTGGTTTTGTGTTTTGAGACAGGGCCTCACTTTGTAGCCCAAGCTGGCTGGGAATTCTTAGCAGTCTTCCTTCCTTGGACTCTCAAGTGCTGGGATCACAGGCATGGATCACCATGCCCTCTCCCAGGTGACTCAACCCAGGGAGTCTCCCCTGGCTGCCTGGTGTCCTGTGGGAACCGGAGCATTTAATTAACTCAGAGGCAGCTGGGTCAGGCGAAACTGCTCCCTCCCCTGCACTTCAGCTCCAAACACACTGTGGGCCAAGTGGCTTCTCTTCTGCAGACGAAAAAGGCGAGCCAACCCGCCCCAGGCCTCTCACTGCCACCCAGCACCGCCCGGCATCTCACCAGATGCCCTGCCTGGCTCGAAGCGCGGCTTGGTCTTCACGGCAGTGATGGTGGTGACAACGGTGCCACAGGGCAGCACAGTGCGGTCCTTCTCTACCTTCGCAGCTGGAGTGGGCAGAGGTGCTGGCGGGGCTCTGGGCTCCCCCGGGCCCACGTAAGAGAACTGTGGAAGTGACCACTGAATCATCAATGCAGGCGCTCTTGGCGCTCCTGGCTTCCAGTCCCACCCGGGGTAGCAAAGCCCTCAGAAATCGGGCGCTACCTGCACAGAACCTCACAGCCTCCTTGATGCCCTTTCTTTCGCGTGACAGGACTGGGCGTGTGCTAGGCAAGGGCACTCTCCTGCTCTGTCACTGAGCTCAGGCCCAATGAGGTGCCCAAGTTGGTCTGCAACTTGCAATCCTCCCATCTCAGCCTCCATGAAGCTGGGATTCCTGGAGTGCACAAACCTGCCTGGCCCCTCCTACAGATGTAAAGTCACTTACAGATTATTTATCACACCTAACACAACAAATATGCTACATGGATGGTTGTGATACTGTGTGCTTTGGGGAACAATCATGAGAAAAATCTGTATGTTCAGCTCGGACACATTTCTTGGGGGAGGATTTTCAACTCTGTCCATGCGCCCTCTGGCTCAGTGCACATGGATTTTCTATGGGCCACAGGATTGTGACCGAAACATGCCCAGCTCAAAGTGAGGCTGTGGGAATCACACTGAAAGTCAAGGGAGCCCTCCCAGGCCTTGGGGCTGGGCCACGGGGTGCCAGGGTCCCAGGGCGCTGTAAACCTGGAGAACCCACCCTCGTCTCCAAGCACAGGCCTGGAGTAGCGCCCCCTGCCGGAATCTGTACACATCACCCAGAGGCCAGGGAGCCACTGACAGGAAGGAGGAGCCCCACTCACTCACTGTACCTCTGCAGTGATGGAGCCCAGCACCGCGCTGCCCAGGCCCAGACCACTGGTCAGCGCGAAGCTCTGTGGTCCGGAGGGCTGCTTCCTAAACAAGTCCAGCGGAATGGCTGCCACTGCCAGTGGACCTAAAGACAAGGAGACCAGATGTCATGGACACAGCACAAGGTCTCCCTGGTGGGCAGGGAGAGTGACAGTGACAGTGATCAAAGCCAAGATCAGGCTGTGGGGACAGCCAGATGTCAGGATGCAGGGTACACTAGAGCAGCCAGAGGCCACACAGGGTGGGGCGGGTACCCCTGTGTCCACCCATGCAAACCAGATAGGAGAGCAGAGCACTGGGACTCTAACTGTACTGAGGACACCAAAAAAGCTGTCCTGATGGGCATGGTCCAGGACACTGAGGCAGGAGGATCACTGCATGTTCAAGGTCAGCCTGAATTGCATAGGGAGACCCTGTCTCAAAAGACAAAATGACATCTTAAAAAAATAAATAAAAAATAAAATGACATCTTTATTCTTAAGAAACATACACTAAAGAAAACAGAGGGGAAGGGCCATGTATTGCAGTCTTCCTAAATGGTTTGCGTGCCTGTCTGTGTGTGTGTGGGGGGGGGGGTCTGTGAAAAGAGAACTAGGGGGAAAGAGAGTCGTTGGGGGAGGGAGACAGAGAGGGCATGACTAAGTATGGTCACAGACTGTGGGGAACAGGGCAGACATCTAAAATGCGTAGCCCTTCGGACCACAGGGCCAAGTTGTGTGGGTGTTGTTCACATTATTATTATTATTATTATTATTATTATTATTATTATTTGGGCTTTTCGAGCCAGGGTTTCACTAGGCAGCCCAGGCTGGCCTTGAACTCCCAGCAGTCTTCCTCCCCCAGCCTCCCAAGTGCTGGAACTGCAGGCCTGCGCCACCACGCCCAGCGCTTCACTCTGCTTTTGTACTTCTGGATCTCACGGTCCTGTCAGGATTGATTGAAATGGGCCCAGGAGAAGATGAGGATTGAGCTCCTCTCCAGCCAGGTGCAGCCTCACCCCGGGCATTGCCGGAACCATCTCTGGGGGTGTTAGTCCTTTCCTCTCCACCAGTCCCATCATCTTGGGCTGCAGAATCAAGGATGACACTTCAGGGTTCCTGATGATGACGGGGACCTGACTAGCAGGGGGAAGAAGAACCTCCTAGCCCCCAAAGTCACCCCAACTCAGCCAGATAAGTGGGGTGGTTCTCCCCTTGCCAACTGTGGTCACGGGGCCTGAAGTGTCCAGCGGGCTGGGGTGCGGCACAGCGGCACAGCACCTGCCCGGCCTGCATGAGGCCCAGGCTCCAGCTCCAGCTCGGCAAGAAGAAAAATAAGTCTCATAAATGCTGCAACTATAGCAGCTTCGCGGTGGCTCATGCCTGTGTCCCAGCACTCGGGAGGCTGACGCAGGAAGGCTGCTGTAAATTCGAGGCCAGCCTGGGCTACATAGTGAGTTTAAGTAGAGCCTGGACTACATAGCAAGACTTTGTCTCAAAAAAAAAAAAAAAAAAAAGATTGTAATTATTGATTCATTTCAGGCATACAGGTTCTTGTTCATCCTGGTGGTGGCCTTGAATTGCGGGGCCCAACTCATGCGTTCAGTGCAGCTGCAGCAGCTTATTTTTAAGGCAAAAGCAGTGAGAAAGCAGGGTGCTAGGGCTGGAGAGAGGAGGCACAGGGTGGCAGAGGGTCGCGGGGGTGGAGCTCTACTCTGGGAACCACAGCTAGGACGGGGAGGAAAGGTAGTAGTCCCAGCAAGCGTGCTGAATGCCACTACACCAGGCACTCAGGCTCTGCCAAGATGGCGCAGTTTTTGTAATGCATATTTTACTGAAATTAAAAACTGAAAGACAAGGGAAGTCTGTTGAGGCTGGGAGCATCCAGAATGGTTCTCTAAGGAAGAATTGTGGAATGGAAGACTTAGGATATTAAAAAGTCAGATGAACTTCTCCCAAAGATGTATGACATTGCCCATCACTAAAATGGACCGGGACCCGAGTGTCCTCTGGGAAAGGACACCACCCTCAGACCCCCAGGCCCGCTCAACGCACGCAAGCTCCCCGCACGCAGGCCCCCCGTGGCTCCCCACCCACCTTCTGAGGGCTGCCCCTCCTCCAAGATCTGCAGGTGCAGCTCTCTGGACTTGGCGTTGAGCTCACTGTGGAGAGGGACAGAGCTGTGAGACCTTCAGAATGCAAAGGTTTCAGGTTCTTTTGAAATACACATGATGATCGAAATTCACAGTGAATGTCTACTTAGAAATATAAGGGCTGGCCAGATAGCTCAGCAGATTAAAGCACCTGCTTAGGCAGGGACCAGGGTTCGATCCTGGCCCCACTCCCAAGGCGTGCTGAGACAGCGTATGAGACCAGGCGTGGTGGCGTATGCCTATAATCCTAGTGCTTGGGAGGCTGTAAACAGGAGGATCACTACAAATCTGATCTATGTAGTGAGACCCTGTAAACCCTCTAGATCCTATGCTACATTTAAGAAAGGAAGGAAGGAAGGAAGGAAGGAAGGAAGGAAGGAAGGAAGGAAGGAAGGAAGGAAAGAAGGAAAGAAGGAAAGAAGGAAAGAAGGAAAGAAGGAAAGAAAGATAGAAAGAAAGAAAGAAAGAAAGAAAGAAAGAAAGAAAGAAAGAAAGAAAGAAAGAAAGAAAGGCCAGGGATATAGCTCAGTGGCATAGTGCCTGCCTGGTAAGTATGAGGCCCTGAGTTCAATTCCCAGTACCAAGTACATATGATGGTAAAAAACACACTGCCATGAATCCCTTTCACAATTCTCCCCCTTGCTTAGAACGTACTCATCCCATAAGTCTGGCCACTTTCTGCACCAGCTCTGGAGTACCCTTTCCTGAGTCTTTATGAGGTATGACCAAAAATACAGTGACTGCTGATGCCCAGTGCTGTCCAACAGAAAGGTGGCTCGTAAAAACACAACACTGTGTCCTCATCCACCTTAGTCACTGCTCCTGGCTCTGTGTGACTTCTGGATCCTCCCCAAAGTCAAAAAGACCATGAAAGGAAAATGTTTGGAATCCATTCAGGACATGGAGGCAGCCAGGACAGCACAGCTAAAGACACTCAGGAAAGAGGACTCCAGAGCTGCTGCAGGCAGGGCGAGGATGGCAGGTTGAGTGAGAGTGAAGTGAGGGGGAGATTTCCAGGGGGAAGTGGCAACGTGTCTTTCACTGAAAGATAAGTTTTTAAAAATTAGATATAGTGGGGTGTAGTGGTGCAACCCTGTAATCCTAGGACTCAGGAGGCTAAAGCAGGAGGTTCCTTGTGAACTGAAGGCCAGCCTGGGCTACAAAGGGAGCTCAAGGTCAGCCTGAACTGCAGAGAGAGACCCTGTCTCAAAAAGACAAAACACAAGTTGGATATTCGCTGAATTTTCAAGTCGCACCTCATACTACTTCTGAGTACGGAGAGCAACAGGGGGTTGTCAAGTTAAGACACTGCAGAGGTATGTTACCAAAAATAAGGACAGGCTTCCTGTGACCTCAGGATGAGGAGCCTCCCACAGCTGGTGACAGAGCTTACGGGCTATGACGCTGCTGGTGACAGAGCAGGGGCCCCCTGGAGGTGCGGCCAGCAGGAACCATGGCGCTGCATCTCACTGTGCATAACTTTCATCCACTTAAAATTAAAGGCTACCTGTGGGGAGCGGGCACCCTGCTGAGTGAGTTGCTGTATAATTAGTTAAAGACAAAGGGCAGAGTCAGAGGACCCCCAGGCCCCAGTGATGGCCACAGGGCAGCCTCATCTCCACGTGCATCTCGGGTTTTGCTTCTCGGCAGCCTCGTGAAGTTTCATTTACTGACTCGCGATGGCCAGCCTTTGGGGACGGGTGGTCATTCCCAACACGCCCCAAGTATGAGCCAGCTGGTGCAGATCTCCGGGCACACCGGCTCTGCCAGTCACAAGGGGCATGCTCATCAGGGCTCCCTGAATCCACCCTGGCATTTCTTCACTGACTCCTGGGGCCAAGCCTCCGTCAGTGGGGCATGGACAGCTCCAACTCCTACTTTTGGAGATTATGCCCTGTTTCCTCAAGCAGCTTTCACAGTTTCATTAGCATGTTCTAAAATTCACTATCTATGACATATTCTTTCATCAGTTTTTATACCTTTATTGTCAAAATATTAGAAAGGAACTTCTTTTTATAAAGGGATTGCCACTTTACTAAACTGTTATTTCTATGTATTTTTCTTTTTCTCTTTCTTTTTTTTTTCTTCTTTTTTTTTTTTGTAGTACTGGGGATTGAACTCAGGACCTTGCACTTGCCAGACAGACACTTATGCCACTGAGCTGCATCCCCAGCCCCCCTATAAACTTTTCTCATAGGACTTGTTTCCATTCTATATTCACTATTATCTATTCTATATTCACTATTCACTATTGCTGGCCAGATAGCTCAGCAGACTAAAGTGCCTGCTTAGGCAGACGCAGGGACCAGGGTTCAATCTCTGACTTGCTGTGCCAGCCCCACCCTTGGGACACACTGAGACTGAGATTGAGACTAGGCGTGGTGGCGTGTTCCTGTAATCCTAGCTCTTGGGAGGCTGAAAACAGGAGAATCATTACAAATCCAATCTGTGCAGTGAGACCCTGTAGACCCTATACTAAAGTACATTAAAAAAGGGGGGGGCTGGTGAGATGGCTCAGTGGTCTAAAGCACCTACTTAGAACAAGCTTAGCAAAGCACAAGGGACCGCGGTTCAATCCCCAGCACCACATACCAGCCAGCCCCGCCCCCTGGTGGGCTGAGCTGGCCACACACAAAAATAAATAAATAAATAAATATTTTTTTAAAAAAAGTTTTCACTGCTCTCCTCAAGGAGCCCAGATGTGCAATAACAGCAGCTGCTGTTATGGTGCTACTAGATTTTCTCCTTGGTAATCCTTACTTATGACTCCAAAGTCATTATTGTCAGTGGTCGCCAAGTCCCCCTTCACTCTGTTGGATTTTTTTTGGTGGAACCGGAGATTGAACTCAGGCCCTTGTGCTTGCCAGGGAAGTGCTTATTCCACTGAGCCATCTCCCTGGCCTCCTCTGTTGGATTTTGGCATGTCAGGAGTTTCCTTTGGGTGGCTGAGCTTCTACGGAGACTGAGGGACCCCCACAGCCTGTCCTACCTGTCACTACGGGGCAAGAGGAGGAGATGGACCCTGAACTGCCCAAGAAAGAATCCTATGACCCACAACCACCTTCCAGCCACCAAGACAGTTTGCTTGCATCTAATTTAGTTTTCTGCTTAAGCAGCATGGCACAGTGACGGGGATGTAGCAGTCCCAGCTGGGGACACCCAGCTGTTACCACCTGGGCCATACTCACAAGGTGAATTCTTCTGCCCACAAGAGGTTGGCACTGTTCCTCAGCTGAGAGCTGGCGAACATCTGAGCTGGGTCATTCAGCTGCACAGTGCACACAGGGCCACCTGTAATCATGAGAAGCTGCTCAGGACTGGCTGAATTTCAGTGGCGTGACAGCTTTTACCTGGACACAGAGGGCCAAGCTAAACGTTGAGGCTCCACTCCTGATAGCCTCTCCTGTCCTTCATCTGCCATTAACAGAAACACTCAAAGCACCAACTTCTTGGGGTTGAAGTTTTCCTTGCCTGCTGGCAAAAGCCCTGTGCTGACCCCAAGTATCCTAGCCCCTGTGTCAGCCCCTGCCATAGGCCGGATGCCCAGCGGAGACTGTCCCCTAGAAATGACCCCACTGTATGATACTCATGGCTGCTCACAGAGAACTCGTTCTGGTCTCCGGCAGAACCCTCATGCTTGGCCTGGCTCAGTCCAAGTCTCTTTGGAATGCTAGGTATGGTCAGGGACAGACAGCTCACAGCTGTCCTAGCCTTGAGACGATGCTGCCCCTGTGACGCCAAGTCCTGGAAACCACCAGGACATTTCTCTGGGCCATGTAGCCAGGAAGCCAAGACACTCAGACCAGATAGGCCCATCCTGGCACAGGGCCAGAGTAGGGCCGCAACCTCAGCCAACTGCATGCAGGGTGCTCACGCAGCGGTCACATAGTGCAGGCTAAAAGGCTGAACATACTAGCTGTCACCTGAAGAATCACCCACAGACAGGCTCATGAAAGGCCTTGAGGTCCAATAGGGCACCCCACATTTGGACCTAAGGAAAACTAGAAATAGGTGCCTCTTGCCCCCCTCCCCCCGGTATTCTCACATCTCAAACAAAAGGACACACTTCTCTGTGTCTGTCCTGTGGGAATAGTCATGGTATCTGACACCAGAGTCCCCAAGGGGCCCTGATATCACAGCCCATGGTCCCCACTTTTGGGAGACAAGTGGAGGCAGGGCACACATTGGTCAGGGCAACTTAACAGTTTGGGACAGGAGAGAATTTGAGGTGAGAGAAAGAAGAGGAGGAGCAGAAGGAGGCTTCCCAATAAAAAGGAGAAGCCAGGCATCACATCCCATTGTTCTTGTCCCTTGGCCTTCCCCATGCCTCCCACGTTCCACAGGACTGAACGAACACATCCCCTGGGGGTGTGCACGGGCATCAGTAACATTTCAGCACACATGCATGTGCAGTGATCAGATCAGGACTGGTGTGAGCTCGCCCACACACATCTGCTCCTTTGCATGGCCACAGGAAAAGCACCATGTGGGGGCTACATAAGGCACACACGGCAGCTGTCAGGTCAGTCGCATTCCTGTGCAGATGCTAGGAGGAGTTCTTGTCCCCTCCTGCACCCTACTCCTAGCCAAGCACTGCCCTCTGAAGGTCCCTATTGCACCAAGTGTTCCAGGTGTGCAGCTTCGAATGCAGGCAGAGGTAGGATTCTTTGGGCCCCTGGGCCAGGGCACATGATAGTCCCTTCTCCCAGATGGGAGCACCCACCTGAGGCCCCCAGGTGGCTGAGCAGAGAGGCCTGGATGTTCTTCACCTGCAGCCTCAGTTCATGTGCCCTGGGAGGCTTGGGGGGGCAGCAGTCCTGAGTGGGTGGGGAGGCGCGAGGCAGATTCTGTGGAAGAGAAAAGCAGGGGTGACAGCCTAGGAGACTGAGAATCCATTACGGGGCGTTACTCTGAGCCAGGGGCTTCCCAGCCCATGAGCAGAGAGTGGGGAGGCTAAGGAGGGACGGAGCCACCCCACGCCTCTCTGGCACCCAGACCTCGGGCTCAGGCTAGAACCAGCTGCATCAGAGCTCAAGGCCATGAGAGCCAGCACCTTCTACTAAAGAAACATCTGGGTGACCCACACAGGCTCCAAGTCTCAGGCATGCCATTGAGAGACTGTTGCAGATTTATTAAAGGTCATCGCCTTTATGACTGTTCAGGCCCTTTGATTTTCTGGATCCATGGATTTTAAAACTGCACTATTTGGTGAACCTTCTCATATTTTGACATTTGAATTTATCCTCAGAGTGCTCTCAAAGCTGCAAGAGCCAAAGGGACAGAGGACTGAAGGGACACTGCCCTGCCCACCCCACTCCCCCTTGAAGATGGAGCCTTGGACACCCACAACCCACAGCTGGCTACACAGCCCCCACTGTGCTGAGATGCGAGGTGGCAAGGACACCTGTTAGAGCTCTGTGGCCCTCAGTGCCCAGAACTCAGCCTCTGGAATCAGAGTAGGGAAACCAAAGTCCTAAGACTCCACCTCCTCACCCATGGGGGTCCGGCCCTGAAAGGCCCTGAAGTGCTGGGACTCCAGGCGGAAGAATCCCAGGCACCATCTTGTCAGAAATGCCAGGGACTCCAAGCCCCTGCATCTTGGTTACAACCACAAGTGCAGCTGGGGGTCAGGCAGACTCGCTTTCAGCAAGGGCATCTGTGTTACTTATGCCAGTGGTCGCCAACTTTTTGCACCCGGTACCAGTTTCTTGGAAGGCAATTTTTGCATGAAGTGGGTGGAGGTGGTTTGGAGTTTTTCAAGTGCCTCACGATTGTTGGGCATGTTAATCTTACTACGTTAGATTCTCACAAGGAGTGCAGACACTAGACCCCTCAGCGGTGCAGTCCGGCATGGAGGCAGCATCACTGACCACACGCACAGCCTCCCCAAGGTGCCGGCTCTGCCCCGGACTCAGAAGGCCCCGACCCGCTCGCTGCTCACCTGAGCCTCCTGCTGGCTCGCCGGCCTGGTGCTCAGAACCACTGCTGGCGCGGCAGGGCCCACCAGGCGCTTCAGGAGGTCCTGGAGCGCTTCGGACATAGCCTCTCGCTCCACAGTCAGGTCCTGTATGAGACATAGGTCATTGGTCACTTGGTCACCTACACCGAGGCCACACCTCAGAGGCTCCCCACCCACTTGCTTGAAAGGAAGCGAACTGGATGTTAAGGCTGCACTGGCTCCTGTCCCCGGAACTCCAGCCAGGACAGACAGGTCACTCTGCCCTGAAGTGGGCACCTGCTAACTTCAAAAGGCATCCACACCTCACTGGGCCAGGCAGTGCACACCTGTAGTCTGGACACCCTTGAAGGCTGTGGGAGCCTGACACACTGAACTACTTAGTGAGACGCTGCCAGTCCAGTGAAAAAGAAGCAGAGAGGGCCAAGGAGGCAGCTCAGGTGAAGGCCCTGGGCCCAGTCCCCAGTGCAGGGGAGAGGAGTCATTCATGCTTGTCACTAAAAATAAATGAATAAACGTAAGTAAATAATAAGTCCCCAGATTAGAGGGACAGTAAGAATGAAGAGTAGAGGCCACAGTAATGTGCTGCGTGGCACACTCAGCTTCAGCCCCAAGTCACACACATGTGGGAGCTCATTCTTATAGAAGCCATCACTTCTGAGGAGACTGTGTGTAAGGACTGAACAGAACTAGGAAGAGCACAAGCAAGTCCTGGAAGAGCGGGGTGGAGGGGCTGTGGCCCTGGGGATCAGTGTGCACCAAGACTTGGCGTGAGCCTGACACAACGTGGGCCTGCATTCAGGAGCACAGTGCCACTGAGGTCAGAAGGGCCTCCCGCTGAGAGTTGCTAATGTCAAGGGGCAAAGACCTGTGTTGAAATCTGAACCTGTCCCCCGCTCCAAAAAAAGACAAAAAGACAAGAAAGAAAAAAAGCCATGCCTGTAATCCCCACACTTGGGAGGCTGAAGCACGAGGGAGGGTCGCTGTGAGTCTGAGGCCAGAGCTACTTAGTGAAATCCAAATCCAAGTGTAGGTGTCAGGAGGTGGGACCTTGGGGTGCTTAGGTCAGGAGGGCAGAACCTTCATGATGGGGTCAGTGCCTCAGGACAGGGACCCAGAGAGCCTTGTCACACCCTGCAACCAGAAGGCACGCAGCCAGACCCCATCCTGGTGATAGCCACAGGCCCTGTGCTCAGGACAGCCCTGCAGAGCAGACCCCAGACCCTGGAAACTGAGCTGATGGACACACGGTGCTTCCGGTTGCTGGGTGTGTGGGGTTGCTCTCCCCAACAAGAATCTCAGTGCTGGCAGGGCTGGGCGCGGCAGAGGGACACAGGGAGTTTCCTGGGGGCCGAGCTGGGCACTGGGCACCAGCTACTGGGCAGCCTGAGGCAGGAGGATTTTAAGTGTGAGGCCATTCTGGGCAAACTTAGCAAGATCCTATCTGAAAAAAACTAAAAGAGGTGGGAATGTGGGTCAGTGGTAGAGCACGTGCTCACCATGCACAGGACCTATGCTACCATGAACAATAATGAAAATAACAATACAAGCCAGGAGGTAGGAGGGTCGCTGCAAGTTCAAGCCTGGGCTACAAAGTGGGCTCTAGTCCAGCCTGAACTGCATAATGAGACCCTGTCTCAAAATCACACACACACACACACACACACACACACACACACACACACACAAATAGTAATAATAATTATACAATCAGGAGTGGGGCCTGACCTCTAGCAGGTCTGTTGCAAGTGGCAGGAAGCCAGACCCAGTGGCCAGCTGCTCTGTGTGGACTGTAGGCCTGGACAGGCCAGGGCACTGCGGGAGAACTGCATTGCAGACACCAGAAGGGGAAAAGGGAATGAACGGGGTATGCGGAGTGTGGAGGACTCCACACTCTTGACCCCCCACCTCATGAGAACAACCTGCCAGGGCTGGGAGCAATTCTGATGCATGCAGCTCTGAGAACTCAGCTAAGAACCCAAGGCAAGGCAAACAACAGCCACATACATCTTTACAGCAAGGCACGGAGGCTGAAATAACTATCAGTGATCCACTAAACTCGTATCTTTCAACTGTGCTTTTCTGGAGGAGCAGACAATGGCCTCGCACAGAGCAAAGTTGACAGGAGACCATCAGAAGAGATACCCTGGGCATAAGACTTGCATGACTTTCCCAGAGATGCAGAGGGGCGGCCCAGCTCTACCTCCACCTGAAGCCATGCCTGACTCCCAGGTTCTGGCCTCTAAGACCTGTACCTCTAGGATGTGAGACAGATGGGCTTAATGGTACCCTGGCAACAACGGGGACAAGGGGGATCACCTCAGCCAGCAGTCTTGGGATGCTGGCTAGCCTCTGTGGGTTGTCCTTTCTGGGATGGGAGATGCAGGGGACCTCTTGACATGTGACCCCAGGATCTCAGCTGGTGATACTTAACTACTCTCAGCCTCCAAAGCCTGCATCCTGGGGGGGGGGCAGGGGGTTAGGCTTTCTGACCTTCAGAAGCAGCCAGGTAACTCCAGCTATGGCTTCAAGGAGCACTATATACCAAGTCCATCACAGCTCCGTCCCCAGGGGTGACCTCTCTTGGGTGGCACTGGTTAGCCCAGGGAGGGACAGAGGAGGACAGAGAGGAGGCTAAGTACCTCCACCCCCAGCACATGAGCCCTCACACCAAGGAGAATCACGGAAATGACCCACCTCCCCTGGGGCATGGGGCTGGATTTGAATGGAAGTATCTGGCACGTGGATGAAGGACCAGTGGATCTGGATGTCTTCTCTCTTCTCCTTCATGTGGAACTCCAGCTAGGGAAGAGAAACAGTCATTGGACAGCTGCTCTTCTGCCAGCGCCTTAGTGAGCTTGGGTTGCAGTAGGTCTGCACACACACTGTGTGTCTACATGCATACGTACACTCTGTGTATGTGCCTTTATCCATTTATCTGCTTCAGTGATTATTCAATTTTTCCTCAGCCTACTGTGTGCTTTCAGAAAGAACAGGAAGACCTCATTCTCCTCCATCTGTATCAGCCCCTTTCCTAAGCTCAGTATTAGGGGATGAAGGCCAGGTATCATTAAATTCTGCAGTCTCTTCGCACTAAGCAACTGGCAGTGGCTGGCATTTCTCTTCCCAGCATGTCCCTCAAGCATGCCAGAGAGAAGTAGGGAGGGGTCCAGGTGCCCATCCCATCCCAAGACTATAGAAGCTATGCAAGGCATCTGTCCCTGTCCCTTTCCCCACCTCCCACCTCCAGCAACTGGTCTGCCCAGCTCTAACTTGGCCTCACCTGCCTATCTGTGCCAGTCAACCCAGGGAAACCACACCTCTCCATGGAGCCTGTGCACAGCACAGGTGTGGCACAAGGAGCCTGGCAGAAGATTAGGTTGGGACCTGGAAGTGGACAGAGCTGCTTGGTTTCTTAGATGACCCAGAAGAATCACAGGAGTCCTTAAACATGGAAGAAGACACAGCAGCATGGCCAGCAAGGCAGGGCTTGAGGACTGACCAGGTTCAGCACAATGCTTGTGGCCAAGGAATACAGAGGCCTGAGTGTCCTGTGTCACAGGTGTCAGGCCACAACCCCAGGAATGAGTCTACCAATACCCGCAGGACCTGCTGTCTGGCTTCTCAGGAGGGGTTCTGGTCTCAACATCCAACCTCCTGCTGGGATGTCACCTTCCATAGCACAGATGGACAGATGGACAGATGGGAAAAGCCCAAGTCATCCCAGCTAAGTGATAGTGACCCGTCCTCCTCGCAAGTGACAGTGACCTGGTCTCCCTGCTCTGCCAGATGCTCACTCCAGAGCCACATCACAGTGCCTTGCATCTCCACACCTCCCACCCCAAGGGGGAGGAAAGAGCAAAGACTCAGGACCCCTCTCTCCTACACTCAGCAGGCCAGGCCTTTGCAGTCACTGCAGGAAAAGTGTACTTGAATTTCAGCATTTCAGGGAAGAAAGCATGCCCCCACCCGCAGGCAGAGCAGCAGACAGTCTGACGAGCAACCCACTTGCACCCTTGGCCTGCAGGACATCAGAGGAGCGCGACCTCCTGCCCATGGCATGAACAGCCTGCCCAGCATGCAGGGTGTGGTGGCACAGGACTCTCAGCTCAGCACTCAGGGAGCCGAGGCAGGAGGATCACTGAGATTTTTTTTTTTTTTTTTTAATGTATTCAGCACAGGATCTACAGGATCTCACTACGTAGATCAGACTCATAGTGATTCTCCTGTTTTCAGCCTCCCAAGCGCTGGGATTACAGGCCCACGCCACCATGCCGTCTCCATCACCATCTCAGTGTGCCCTGGAGCGGGGGGAGCATGACACACTGGGGATCAAGCCCCAGCTGCTGTGCTCTGCCTAAGCAGGCACTTAAGTCCACTGACCTATGTGGCCAGCCCTAGGATCGCTGAGTTTAAGACACAGTGAGATCCTGGCTCAAAATATAAATAATACACCCCTCTGGAGCAACTGCCCCTGCTCTGGGAAGTGAGCTAAGTGCTGAGGTCACATGCCTGTGTGACAAGAAATCCAAGATGTGGCTGCAGGGAAAGGCAGCTGCAGCTTCCACACAGACTGTGCCTGCAGGGACAGCACTGCCTTGGGGTGTGGCTTGAGCCCCCCCCCCCATTTATTCAGTCCCCAGCCATGCAGCAAATGTGTCCTTGGCTTCAAAGGCTATTTTCTTTCTTTCTTTCTTTCTTTCTTTCTTTCTTTCTTTCTTTCTTTCTTTCTTTCTTTCTTTTTCCTTCCTTCCTTCCTTCCTTCCTTCCTTCCTTCCTTCCTTCCTTCCTTCCTTCCTTTCTCTCTTTCTCTCTTTCTTTCTTTGCTGGCTCAGGCTGCCTTCAGGGCGGGTCTGGTGCAGCATGTGGATCTGGGGATTGAACCACAGTCCCCTGCGCCTGACTGGGTTTGCCCAAGCAGGCAATTTCAGCAACTGTGCTAACCTACAAGCCCCCTCAAAGGCTATTTTTCTAACCATCCTGCCCAAAAACTGTGGGGTGCAGGACAGGTGAGGTGGAGGAGTCCCAAGGCAAGACTCTTTGGTGCATCTCTAAGAAGAGTGTTCCGGCATGGGGTTGAGGTGACACAGAGGAGAGGCTTTCAGGAAAAGCCACTTCAGGCCCAAGAAGCCACAGTGCAGATGGTTATTTAAAATCACATCTTTCTAAGCAAAGCAGAAGGAGCTGGGCTTGGGAGGCCGACGGGAAGCTGAGGCAGGAGGCTCACAAGTTAAAGCCCAGTATGGGCAAATTAGTGAGAGCCTGTCTCTAAATAAAAAAAAAAAAAAAATTAAAAAAAAAAAAAAGGATTGGGAAAGTAGCTCAATGTGAAGACCCTAGGTTCAATTCCAAAAAAAAAAAAAAAAAAGGAACCCCACCCTCCTGTGCAGCGAGGGTCCTGCATGCTATATCCTCCTCAGTCATAGTGGCCAGGGACAAAGGCAGATGAGGTGGCCACGAGGGTGAGTCGGCAGTGACCTCTGAGGCGGGAGCAGAAATTCCCAACTTCTCAGCACCTGCTCATCCCGTAGAACTACTGCAGACAGGAGTCTCTCTTGGTGCAATTGTAAAAATCACATGCAAGACAGGAGGCCTATAGTCATAGGCTCATCTCCAGAAAAATGACAGCAAAACTCATGCTTTAACTTAGAAGAAAAATAAAGGTGTTGAGCATGGTGGCTCAGGTCTACAATCCCAGTACCTGGGAGGCTGAGGCAGGAGAAAGGCCACATGTCAAGGCCAGCTTGGACTACACAGAGAGACCTTGTCTCAAAATCAACAACCCAGAAACAAAAAGAAAAAATGTGGAAGCTTGGGGTTTGACACCTCTGCCACTCATGGTGATTAACGGAGACATGGGTGTCCTGAGTGTGACAGGCGTCCCTGCCTGGTCAGCAGCTCTGTGCTGGTGCGGCTAGTGTCCTTGATTTGCCAAGTCTCCCTGCTCTTACCTGTAGGTGCACGGGGCTCAGATGCACATCACACAGCTGCTGTCCCGCATCTCCCGCTGAGGCCAGCCCTGTGCTGACCAGGAACTTCAGGGTGTCCCCCGCCGCATGACAGGTCACCACCTGCGGGAGGTCAGGATGAAAGCTGAGACAACAGGGGTCCAGTCAGCGCTTGCCACAATGCCTGGCCACCCTAGGGTGAAACACTGGCTGCTTGGCCAGCGAGGACCTAGATCCAGAGGGGCAGGCATGGCTAATCCTGGCGTTTATGCTATGTGGTGTGTGAAACCTAGCGCCAGGCTGCTTCCCAAGGGCCTGCCCAGGATCCAGTCCTGTCCTGCCCACACAGAGCAGGCCCACTCTTCCACAAACACGTCTTCTCAGCATCATTTTGCTGTGCTTCCCACCACGTCGGTTTTAGACATTTCCACATTCACACTGGATCAGAGCAAGTGCTGTCGCCGTCCTGGCCAAAGCCCCGCGGCCTTAGGCAGAACATGAGCCACTTAGGGTGCTATGCATGCAAAAAACGCTTTCCAGTTTACCCAGAACACAAGACACCATTTCTACCTAGGGAATTTGTACAAGTCATTATTTTTTTAAAAGTGGGAGCAATTCACATTATGAAATATTAAATGCTTTTTAAAAAATAGCACAGACATATGGAATAGAATTATAAAATGATCATAATTACAAAATGAGCTTATTTTGTTCTATTTGCTTCATTTTATTTTATGTTTTTTTGAGACAGGATCTCACTGTGTAGCCCAGGATGGCCTCAAACTCATGGTGATCCTCCTGTCTCAGCCTCCCAAGTGCTGGGACCACAGGTGTGCACCACCATACCTGGCTAGTTTGTTATTATATAAAATAAGGTCATTTTTGCCTAGTGTGGTGACACTGGCGTGTAATTCCAGCCCTCAGGAGGCTGAGGCAGGAGTAGCACCATGAGCTCAAGGCCAGCTTCAGCTATAGCAGTGAGTTTGAGGCCAGCCTGAACTGCACAGAGAAACCCTGTGTTAAAACAACAACAACAAAAACAAAACATTAATTACATCTAGTAATTACAGCCAGAACAAACCCACTCTAATCCTCTTAGAGCATTTTCAAGCACTGGTTTTTGTAGCTGTCACCCAGACAGCTCTAAGGCCTCTGCCCCAAGGCTGCTTTTCAGGAGTGAGTCTCCTCGGGGGCCCTGGGGCCAGCTGAGTCTGGGGCTGGGTCGCGGCACTGTGGAGCCAGGTGCCGGGTGTGTCTGGGCTGGCGGACACAGGGAGCTGGCAGGTAGCCGAAGTGTCTTTCCCAGGCCAAGAGCCCAGGAGGCCAGGGCAACACAGGAAGGACGGGTGGCAGCTTCCCAAGGGGGCTGCCGGCCCATCGCTGGGAGCACGCTCGGAAGGAAGGAAGATTCTTGAATTCTCTGGTGGATTCATCAGAATCCAAAGCACCAAGTGGAAAGAAAGATTACCAAAATAACCGCTGGCTGGCTGCTACTGCACAGCACTCAGGCCCAGGCCAACCCCCGCCTGCCGTCCCCGGCTCCCACGCCACACACGACCCCGTGAGCTCTGCCTCTGGTTCCGCCTCGGCCCCCTGTCCACTCTGGAGGTGCCCAGCTGCCAGCCGCTCCTGTGTCAGTCACACAGACCTAGGAAGTGACATCTGCCTGCTCCATCCCTGTCCTTGGGGAAAGTTGCACAGCTCCTGTCTTCCTCTGCATCCCTTCTCAGGAGACTGATGGATGGGATTCAGCATCGGAGTCCACAGAGGGCTGGGACCAAGCAAGGTGTGGATAAGAAATGTCGTCTATTTGTGTCACAAATGCCCACTCCATGAAAAGTGCTCCCCGGAGCCAGATAAGCGACTCACCCAGCGACACAATACAACAGGCAGGAGAGTCGACATCATCACCACACCGGTTTTTTACTGCTTAAAACAACACAACAAGCCAGGACTGTGTGCCTCTGTTATTTCTCCAGAAATTTCTCCCCTATGCTACTCAGAAAATGATTAAAAGGGCCAGAATTGATGGCTCACACAGATAATCTCAGCACCCTGGGAGGCTAAGGCAAGAGGATCACAAGGTGAAGCCCAGCCTGGGCAACTAAGCAAGACCCTGTCTCAAAATAACTGAAAAAGGGCTTGGGATATAGCTGAGTGGGAAAGCCCCAGGTATATGTACCACACAATACATCTCAAAAGAATTTTACTAAGAAAGCAGACAACTTCCTTCTTGTTTTGATTCAAACAAGAAATTTTGGTTTTCCTTCCTGTCTGACCCTAAAGAAAGCCTCCCCAGATAGGCATGGTGGTGTACACCCATGATCCCAGTACTTGGGAGGCTGAGGCAGGAGGATTGCTGCGAGTTTGAGGCCAGCCTGGGCTAGAGATAGAGTCCTAGGCCAACATGAACTGCATAGTGAGACCCAGGCTCAAGAAAGAACAAAAAAAGAGCCAGCCAGATAGTTCAGTGTCTGACTAAAGCACCTGTTTAGGCAGAGTGCAGCGGCGGGGGTTCCATTCTCAGCAGGCCATGCCAGCCCCACCCCTGGCACACTGAGACGCGATTGAGACTGGGTGTGGTGGTGTGGTGGACACAGGGAGGCGTGTGCCTGTAATCCGAGTGCTTGCGAGGCTGAAAACAGGAGGATCACTACGAGTCAGATCTACGTAGTGAGACCTTGTAGGCCCTGTCCTAAATACATGAAGAAAAAGAAAGAACAAAAGAGCTTCCCCTGTGAAGCATGGCTGGATATGCAGAAGCCCTAGTGCTTGCTGTTAACCATAATACATCCGCAGCAAACACGGCTGCTGTAGGCAGCTGTAGTACAGGCCCCTCGGCTCCAGTAGCCACGCGTGCCCCCGACCTGTCTCAGCCAGAAAGTCCTTTCCTTCCTACCCTGTAACCAAACCAGCCACACCCTGGTCCTCAAGACTGCCCTCAATGCCCTTCTAGGGAGAAGCCTGCGCATGATGACACACATGCACCACCCCAGGCCAGGCCCTCTGCCCCGGCAGCACAACGCCTAGCATGGCGGATCTGACACTCAGCACGGACGCTTCCCCAGTAAGCTCGCTCCTTCAGCGCATTAGTGTCACCCGCGGTGAGGATTGCAATTCTTCCAGCCACACCAACAAGGTCAAGGCCTGTCATGGGAGAGGGTGCCGGCCTTGGGCCCGCGGCTCAGAGGCCTTCCATCTGCCAGCTCTTGCACAGCCAGAGCAGGCGCTGACAGCCGCCTCCCGCCTGTGAGTGCCTACCTCAGTCTTGACCTCCTCAGCCATGGTAGCCTCCCAAGAAGCCCTTCTCGTCGCTGTGAGTTAGAGGCCACCCTGGACTACATAATGGAATTTTGGCTCAAAAACTGCCAGGCGTGGTGGTACATGCCTATACTACCAACCTTGGGAGGCTGAGCCAGGAGGATTGCCATGATTTTGAGCCCAACCTGGGGTATGTAGCGGGTTCAAGGCCAGCCTAAATTACTGAGCAAGATCCTGTGTCAAAAAACCCCCAAACAAATAAACAAATAAGCCATTTTGAAATTTCCCAGGTATGTAGAACTACTTAAACATAGCTTTTAGAAGTCCTTGATACCTAACTTTTAAGTGACTCATTTTCAAACTGTCTATTAGTATTGGAATTTTGTCAATTTAAATCAAGGCTGGAGTTAGTATCTGTAGGGGGCACACAGTACCTTTCAAGGCCACAAGGGAACCTGTGGACCATAAGCAGGACTCCGCAAAACTGAGATGTGCCTCCCTCCCAGGAAAGTGCTGCCTTGGAAAAGACCAGCCACAGACCCACTTCACTCTTCTCTCTTGAGACAGGTCTTGATGTGTAGCCCCAGCTGGCCTCAAACTCCCACCGATCCTCCTGCCTCAGCCTCCCAGTTGTTAGGGTCACAGGCCCATACCTGGCTTGATATATATATATATCCCCTTTGCTTAATGATACACTGCATTTCAAAATCAACTGGACATAGTTTTCAGACAGACACCCTTCACCTCTGGCTCACTGTTTGTGGCAGGGTGGGCAGGAGATGGCTTGGGTCCAGGCAGGCCAGGTGCACCCCAGGGGTGGAGACAGGAAAGGGCTCATCAGCACCCGCTCCAGCCAGGGCACTGCAGAGGCCTTGCTCAGCTTCCGGCCCCTCCCCAGCCTCCAGACCTGACCCTCAGCAGCCACATGCCTATGCAGATATTCCACTCCCAAAACTGTGATCCACTGCATAGCCAGGAGCCAGAAAATTCCAGGTGGAGGTGCATCCTGCCAAGAAGGACATCCCCGGATTCCTTCAGACCTCGCCGCCGTGCTCTTTCACTTTCCTGTCTCATCCAGGGAACACTTGGAGAGAGGGGAGGAGCTTCGCCCCTGGTGTCCCAACAAGGGAGACCCACAGTGAGAGAATGCATCTTGTACCTCAGGAGTCATGCCTTGTAGGGTCAGGCTGCCACATAGCTTTCACTTTAATTGCACTATGGAAATGAAAGAGCTCCAAAGAGAAGCAGAAGCGGTTCACCCACCCCTCATCAGGAGTCTCCACAACTCCCCAGCCACTCTCACATCTAGGTGTTCTTGAAGACATAGGAGTCAGATGGAAACATTATTTCTACTCTAGCATAAAGGCTCCTTGATTTAAAACAAAATCTACTGCAGATAAATACCACTAGAACATCTGCAGAGCTACCCTGAGCAGCCGTGAAGTTGGGACACACAGTTGAAGATCCATGCCAGGAGCAGCGCACCCAGTAGTTAAGACCAAAGAGGCTGAAAGCAAGATGGCTGCCCGCCCTGAGGCATGCTGGGTAGTGCTGTGCCTGGTCCAGGTGGCTCCCTGCTGCACATTCCAACTCTGTCCTGGCCAACTGCTTACCTCTCCTCTGACTGGGAAACCCTACAAGGACGAGGAGCCTGGGTATATAGCCTGTGGCAGGGTTCTTGCCTAGCATGGGTTGGGCTTTGAGATCTTGCCCCAGTACAAAGCTGAAATTAAAACAATAAAGATAAATAAAAAGCAAGGGCTTTTTCCATGCTGTTGTGCGAGGGCGGCAGTATTGCAAATAACATGCCCTAAGTATTATAACAGGCCATGCACAGCTTAAAAACCTGTTCGTGGTGTACTGCTCTTTTTCATCAATTCTAGGTGAAAAGACAGAGGTGATGTTTCCTTTAAAATGAAGGCAAGGCCAGGCACAGAGGCACATGGCTGTGATGCCAGTATTTGGGAGGCTAAGGCAGGAGTACTGCTGAGCTCTCCAGGCCAGCTTGGGTCACATAGGGAGATCCTGTCTCAAGAAATAAACAAGCAAACAAAAGGCAGGCAGGGAGGGGCCTGGATCACTTCCAGCTTCTGCCTAGTGCTGCGCATCTGGGGAGAGGTCGTACTGGCCACTAATGTTCTGTATCCAGCAGGCAAACTGAGACAGAATGAGAACCCTCATGTGACAGGAGCGCACCGCACAGGGAGCCACCCCACCTCTCCGTCTCCCTCGCCAGCCATGCATGGCTTGTGCCTCCCTGTCCCCTATCCTGACCATAACTGGGGCCACAATATCCCCAAGGTGACAATGCCCATTTCCCCCTGGCCACAGGTATAGTCCAGGGGGGCCAGGCTGTGCTTCTGTCTCCAAGGGAGCTGTGTGTGCCCCCTGCCCCCTACTTCCTTTCCTCAGTTTACCCATGGTACTGGACTTGGAGCCCAGAGTACCAGGACTGAGCATACCTTCACTGCCCTGTCTGCAGGACTGAGGGTCGCACCCGGGGCCTCTGTAGGAGCTATGTGCACAGCCTTTGGGGCACCTGGATGTCAAGGCAGGGTCCCACTAACTCAGCCAGGTGGGGCGAAGACTTTCTGTCCCCTCTCTTGGGTCTGTGCTCAGTGCCTGTTCCTGTTGCGCTTCCCTGGACCAACAGGCCCTGCAGGGCTTCTCTGACAAGAGCTCACAAACCTACTGTAGGGGTGAAGGTGGCAATGGGGCCCCAACTCCTTTCAGGGGACGGTCTGACAGTACCCACTGACAAGCTGGAGTTTCCACCAGAACTGTGCAGAAGAACTGCTGGCTGATTGGTGACGAAGCCGTGTCAGAGCCTCTGCCTCTGGCCCCTTTGCTGCAGCACTGGGAACTGAACCCAGGGCCTTCACCCCGAGCAACATCCCTACCCCACCCCCTGTTTTTCCCTTTTATTTTGAGACTGGATGTTGCTAAATTCTTTGCCTGGGCTGAATTCAAACGTGTGACCCATCTCAGCCTCCCGGAGTACATCAGTTACAGCCCAGGCTCCCTTCGCCCTGCCTCCCCTCAAAGCCAGGCTGTCCTAGAGCACCACACCAGGGCACTCACCAAGCAGGTGGCCTTGGGGGTACACAGCAGGGACTTGGATCTCGAGGCAGGGCCGCCCACAGGAGACCTCTGCTACTGTCCTTGGAAAGCCCAGGCTCAGAACAGCTGCAGAGCAAGTGCTGGTGCATTAGCATAAAGGCAAGCGGGATGAGGGGCCTGGAATTTCAGCCAAGCAAAAGGCAAAAGGCAAAGAAGCTTCTTGTTTGCAGCCAAGGAGACAGACATGTGTGATGTTGACAACACGGCCTTTTCAAACCCCAAGGGACTGAAGGGGCAGGAGAGCTAGGTGCATGGGATGCTTCAGGAAGCAGAAGAGAGCAGGCGCAGCAGAGCAGACCCACAGCCTCGCTCAGGCCCGCTTCTCTGCCTGCTGCGCTTTGCCTATGATTTCACATAGGCAAAGAGAGGTCAGAGGTCAGAGGCTCTCGGCTCTCTCCTCCTCCTCCTCCTCCTCCTTCTCTTCCTCCTCCTCCTCTTCCTCCTGCTCCTGCTCCTCCTCCTCCTTTTCTCCTCCTTCTCCTTCTCCTTTTCCTCTTCTTCTCTTCCTCCTCCTCCTCCTTCTCCTTTTCTCCTTCTTCTCTTCTCCTTCTCCTCTTCCTCCTCCTCCTCCTTTTTCCTCTCTCTCTCTCTCTCTCTCTCT
>NW_004524621.1:3939037-3940273 GCF_000260255.1 Octodon degus | reverse complement strand
CCCCCTCTTTTTTCTGTCTTTCTCTGTCTCTGTTTCTCTCCCCCCTCTTACAGTACTAGGACTAGGGATTGAACCCAAGTCCTTCAAACTGAGGTACATTCTAAGCCCTTTTTGTTTGAAAACAAGAATTCACTAAGTTGCCAAACTGCCCAGATTGGGCCTGAGTTTGCAGTCCTTGTGCGCCTAAAAAGGCTGGGATTACAGGCAGGCTCCACCTCGCCCACTTCTCATCTCTTTGGTTGGGCTGGGTGGAGGTGAGCTTCCTGATTCAGTAATAGTGAACATGGAGAAAATTACCTGAGCAGCGCTGTCTGGGGATTCAGTGCTTCGAGCTCACAGAGAGCCCTGAGCTCTACTCCAGCCTCTACCACTTGCTAGCACTACAGCCAGGGAAGTGGCGCTCTGCCTCAGTTTCCCCCCTGTGCAATGGGCACCACATGTCCTCTGGCAGAGGAGCTAGCAAATGTGAACCAGGGTGGGCCTGGGGCCTGCCCAGGCTGGCTCATGCCAGATGCAGAGTTCCATAGACACCAGCTCTCTTCTCCATGTAACCCCTCTGGGGTCAGACTGATGGCTGACCCAGAACCTTCAGCTGGAAGGGGAGGCCCAGGCCTAAGACGAGCCCAGCCCCCAGCTTCCAGAAGTCCTTCCTCCACACTGGGAGGCATAGAACTTTCCTTTAAGGTTTGACCTGAGTTGACCCTGATAACATAGAGAGGCCATCAGCTGGGCGTGGTGGCACACATCTGTAATCCCAGCCCTCTTTTGGGAGGCTAAGACAGAAGGGTGTCCATGAGTTACACAGTAAGTTCAAGGTCAGACCTTGTCTCAAAAACCAAGCCAAACAAAACCCAAAGACTAGGAATGTTTCTCCCTGGACACCTGGGCCCATGTGGAGAAAGCCCAAGTGGCTGGCAAGAGCTCCAGTGTGAGTGGCCACCAGCTGGGCTCCGTGCTTGGCTGGGAACAGCTCCTGCCACCTGGGCACCCTGCTGAGGAACAGCCAGCTGCAGACCCTGGCCCGGGGAAGGCTGCAGACCCTGGCCCGGGTAAGGCTGCAGACTCTGGCCCGGGGAAGGCTGCAGACCCTGGCCCAGGGAAGGCTGCAGACCCTGGCCCGGAGAAGGCTGTAGACTCTGGCCCGGGGAAGGCTGCAGACCCTGGCCCAGGGAAGGCTGCAGACCCTGGCCCGGAGAAGGCTGCGGACTCTGGCCCGGGGAAGGCTGCAGACCCTGG
>NW_004524621.1:3938328-3938817 GCF_000260255.1 Octodon degus | reverse complement strand
GAAGGCTGCAGACCCTGGCCCGGGGAAGGCTGCAGACCCTGGCCCGGAGAAGGCTGCAGACCCTGGCCCAGGGAAGGCTGCAGACTCTGGCCCGGGGAAGGCTGCAGACTCTGGTCCGGGGAAGGCTGCAGACCCTGGTCCAGGGAAGGCTGCAGACCCTGGCCCGGGGAAGGCTGCAGACCCTGGTCCAGGGAAGGCTGCAGACCCTGGCCCGGAGAAGGCTGTAGACCCTTGTCCAGGGAAGGCTGCAGACTCTGGCCTGGGGAAGGCTGCAGACTCTGGCCCGGAGAAGGCTGCAGACCCTGGCCCAGGGAAGGCTGCAGACTCTGGCCCGGAGAAGGCTGCGGACTCTGGCCCGGGGAAGGCTGCAGACCCTGGTCCAGGGAAGACTGCAGACTCTGGCCCGGGGAAGGCTGCAGACCCTGGCCTGGGGAAGGCTGCAGACCCTGGTCCAGGGAAGGCTGCAGACCCTGGCCCGGGGAAGGCTGC
>NW_004524621.1:3933773-3938213 GCF_000260255.1 Octodon degus | reverse complement strand
GACCCTGGCCCGGGGAAGGCTGCGGACCCTGGCCCGGGGAAGGCTGCGGACCCTGGCCCGGGGAAGGCTGCGGACCCTGGCCCGGGGAAGTCTGTGGACCCTGGTCCGGGGAAGGCTGCGGACTCTGGCCTGGGGAAGTCTGTAGACCCTGGTCCGGGGAAGGCTGCAGACTCTGGCCCGGGGAAGCGAAGTCTTCTGAGCTTCTCAGCAGCTGCTCCCTAGCCTGAGGGAAGGGTGAAGGAAGGAGCCCTGCTCTCCGGCAGGAGCACAATTAAAGCCCAAGGCACAGCCGTCTCAGTGCTGGGCAAGTCAGAGCTCGCAGAGGCAGCAGTGAGCACCCTGGAATGCTGTGTCTGGGCCGGGCCTGGGGGGCAGGGTAGCTGGAAACGGCAGCTGGATCCTGGGAACCAGGCCCTAGCAAAATTGCTGGGAGCAGGGGCTATGCCCCCTAAGAAAAGCACCCCCCCACACACAAGGTGGCCATTGTAAGCAACTTTGACCTAGGTCCCAGTGTCCAACACTTAGGTCGGGGATCACCTCCTCCCAGCGACTGGAGTCTTCTGTGTGCTGGTGGTGTGGTGAGGGCTCCAGCCTGGGCCTGCGACCCTCACCTCCAGGGAGGGGAGGAGCCGTGACTTGAGCCACCAGGAATGGGTCCTCACATGTCATGATGTCAGGAAGCATCTGTTGTAAATGCCCTTAAATAGCGCTCCCAGGCTTCCTAGGCTTGCATGGGGCACCCAGGGAGGGCACAGGCATCCCATCCATGCATCGCGCTCACACAGTGGCTGTGTTCCCCATGGGGGGTCAGAGGACCTGTGCCTCCAAGTCCCAGGAACCACAGGAAGAAGCCACCAGCTGGAGGAGGAGGAGGGGAACAGGGACTGCAGCTGGGTTCCCCAAGGCAGGCTGGTGGGGCTGAGTCCTGCACTGTGCCAGGCCCCGCGGACACCCAACGATCCCAGGCAGTGAGCAGCAGTTGGCGGTGAGAGAGAGGCAGCATGTGGTGCTATGTGAGAATGGTGGAGACGCGGGCAGGGTGGGGACCTTAGAGTGTCTTTGGTCACAAGGCATGACTCCTGAGACCTGTTCCATGGGGGGAGGCACTGATGGCCAGGTATTTGCAGAGGTGATCATGGCGACACACAAGTGCTCCAGAGTGCAAGCGAGAACCTGCATCAGGGCCCTATGCAGGGCAGACTGCTTCTGTCCCAGGAGGGCCAGTGGGGTCCCTGCACCTGGCCGGGTGGGGCCAGGTCACCAAGAGCAGACCAGAAATGAAGCAGCACACACCACCGTATCCCTTGCCCAGGAACAGTGTTAAAGGAGGCTCCATGCCTAACCTTCGTGTGAGGCACATATCAACAGCCTCCCCCAATAGGATGCAGGACAAGAGACACTTGGCTTAGGTCACTGAGCCCTTCTGGAAGCATGGTGACCATGCTGCTCATCCAAGAAAGAAGAGCCATTAAACACAGAACCTAGGAAGCTCTGATGCAGACTGTTAAACCACAGCTGAGCTACAGAAAAGCAAACCACTTGTCAAGAAGGTTTATTATGTGAAAGAATGAAAGCTTTGAAAACTTGAATAAGCCATGCATGGTGGCACACACCTAGAATCCCTGCACTCTGGAGGCTAAGGCAGGAGGGTCATGATTTCATGCCCAGCCCGGGCAACTTAGGGATGTAGGGAGACCCTGTCTCAAAATAAAAAATAAAAAGTCTAGGAAAGTAATTCAGGGTGAATCTCCAATTCAATTCAATCCCCAGTGCTGCAAAAATAAAACGAAGTTCTCAGTTCTCTCTCTCTCTCTCTCTCTCTCTCTCTCTCTCTCTCTCTCTCTCTCCCTCTCTCTCTCTCTCCCTCTCTTTCCTTCCCTCCCTCCCTTCCCTCTTATACTGGCTATCACCTTTGTGAGAGCCACAAGCAAACTGGGGAGCAGACAGGAACGCAGTCTCTCTCAGTGTACTTTGTTTTGAAAGTGTAAGGGCTGACGCATTTTCAGCCGAACCTGCAGAGATTGCTGCCACCTTTCAGGGCTGCCCTGTCCCTCCCCTGCCTAATTTCATGGCCGGGGCAGATCCAGCCCTTAAGGCAGCATCCCCAGCTCCTCTCCCTCTTTTCTAAGGTGACCCTCAGCAATGCCACAGGAAGGTAGGCAGAAAAAGGTGACTCATAATCTTTTTTCTTTTTTTTTTTTTTGTATTTTAGGGAAGGGTCTACAGGGTGCTCAAGGTCTCACCATTAGATTGGATTCATAGTGATCCACCTGTTTACAGCCTCCCAAGAGCAGGGATTATAGGCATGCGCCACCACACCCAGGCTCAATTGCATCTCAGTGGGCCCCGGGGCTGGGGCCAGCAAGGCAGGCCCGGGGATCGAACCTCTGGCTCCTGTACCTGCTTGCAGGTGCTTTAATCCACTGAGCTATTTGGCTGGCTCTTCATATTCTTTTCTTATGCTTGAAAATAAATGCTATCTGGTTTACAATTGCATTACTGGGGTAAATCACACAGAATGTGAAATTCCTTGTCTTAGCCACTTCTAAGCGTGCAGGTCAATAGCACTGAGCACACCCATTGTCACACCCATTGCACACACACCACTGTGTGCAATTCCCACACCCACCTCCCTCTCAAACGGAAAGTCTGTCCTATCAAATGCTAACTCCTGCCCCCTCCCCAGCCCCCAGCCCCATCATTCTGACATGAACAGTTGTAATTCAGCACTCAGGTGGCTGAGGTGGGAGGGTCAGTCTGGGCTACACAATGAGTTCAGGGACAGCCTGAACTACATGGTATACCCTGTCTCCTCTGAATAAAATAATTCATCCATCCTTTTTTTGTGTGTGTGGTACCAGGGATCAAACTCAGGACCTTGTGCTTGCCAGGCAAACACTTATTCCCCCTGCCCCCCAAATTCATCTCTTTACATTGTCTTACTTCACTGAGCATAATGTTCCCCAGGTTCATCCAGATCGAAGCCAGTGTCACAACTTCCTTCTGGATGTTCCATGTTCGACTTAGCCTTTCACCCAACTTGGGTTGCCCCTCTCTCTTAGATATTGTCAGTAATGCGGTCCCGAATAGACGTCTACAAATACCACAACATTTTGGCTTTGGAGGGGAAGGCATATTTGAGAAAAGACCTTGCTGTGTATCGTAGGCAGGCCTTAAACTGACTATGGTATTCGGACTGACTAGAACCTAAGGTGATCCTCCTGCCTCAGCTTCCTGCCTCAGCTTCCCAAGTGCTGGAATTACAAGCATGCACCTCCACACCCATCAGCTTTCAGCTTGTAATGTGCACATATACGACTGTGATTGTACTAAAAGCAATACAGTTCTATCAGCCGCTTTCTACAGATGCATTTCTGGCAGCAAGAGACCTCTGTGGCCCCTCTCGCTTGTGCGCACCTCTGCTGCCTCCAGCGCCCACCATCTTGCACATTGTCCCTCCGTGCACTTTGAGAACGACAGGCTTTCCCAGGAATATGATAGGTTTTTCTCAGGGGACGTCACAGCAGAGAAACAGAAGTAGAAGGAAAAAGGGAAAGGGGCTTTACTATCTTTGAGGACAGGAAGAGAATCTGGAAAGGTAAAAGATTCTCTGAGTTGGAACAAAGGGAGGCTGAGGTTTCTATGACCTTTTGCCAGGGGTGGAGTTTGAGGGATGTTTAGAAATCCCCGAGGAGCTGACTGGGGTCTTCCCTGAGGTAGCAGGAAAGGTGAAAGGAAACTGCACCCTGGGCCAAGTTGGAGAAGAAGCGGGAGGTGGTCTCAGGGAAGATGAGCTGCTGTTTTAAGGGCTTCAGCCTTATGAGATGACCACCATAATAATTCAGACATTCATACGTGGGCCAGAACCTATCAGAGAGGGGTAGCAACTTCCCTGTCACAAGGAGGTTCCGTCCCTGTCTGCCACCAATAGGGCAGTGCTTGCTACCCCTGAGCTCAGCAAACAAGTGTGACTTCAGTTCCCACAAGGGGGTGGGGGTGGGGCACCCTCCTGTCTTCAGGGGCAGAGGAAACAGGACCAAACCTTGGCCACCGGTTCAGGACATCCGGTGGAGCTCGCACACAACGCACTTATGCCCAAGTGAGGGCCGGTCCACACCCACCCGGAGTCAGGAGAGTAAACCCGAAGGTCTCTGAAGGGCAGCATCTGCCGCCTGAGCTCAGAGAAAGAGGAAACAGCTAATTATGCAGATAAATAAGCTGGAGCTTGCCCGGAATCCTGAGCTGTCTTATGGAGGAGGAATGAGCACCCAATACTCGCCTGGGAACCTCAGGGTGGCTCATCTGCCAGTGAGCTCGGGCAGAACCACATAATAAAATTATCAAACTGCGGGGCTGGAGAGATGGCTCAGTGGTCTAAAGCACCTACTTAGAACAAGCTTAGCAAAAGCATCAGGGACCGCGGTTCAATCCCCCAGCACC